>NW_026733365.1:0-104555 GCF_028476545.2 Physella acuta
TAACTAGTATTGTGTTTAGCAAAATAAAATTGAATAAATGAAGTCAATGCATTGTTGCATAACCACATCACATACAACACAATCAAATAAAATGATAAACCTCCTCCATCCCCTTCGTGTATTACTGCACAATACCTCAGTTTTAAAACTTTAAACAGTGTGCGTTCTCATAGAAAAAAAATCTTTTGGACATAACATTAATAACAAGTAGCTATTAAATTCTTGGTTTTTGGATGTGGAGGTCTAAAAATGTATACAATAATTAATAATGTACACTAATAATAAAGAAGGGGTATAAAGCTTAAATGTTATATAACGTGGTATACAGCCAGTGTTTCTTCCAGACTTTTTTCTCCGGGGGGGGGGGGGGGGGCACTTGAAATTTTCGGGGGGGGGGGTAGACTTTCTTCGGGGGGGGGGGGGCGGACACTGTTAAAAGTATATATTTTCTATATACATTATATAAATTTTATTTCGTTCGGGGGGAGGGGGCGGTAAAAAATGTTCGGGGGCCGAAGAGATCCCTGGAAGAAACTCTGTATACAGCAGAATTTAGTGAAATATCAATTTGTTCCCTCCAACCTTGACGACACTTTTCTACATGGCCATCTTTTTACGTTTCAAATTTTTTAAATCTAAAAATAGCTGTACTCTCAGACCCACTGATTTGACTAAATGTTTCGGTTTGTGGAATGTGTTTTCTTAAAGCTTTCAACCTTTTCTAATCTAAATATAGCTGTACACTCAGACCCGTGGAAATGCTAGGCTGAAGTTGAGCGACAGGGATATTACGAGAGTGACCTTGGCTGTCAGACCTTACTTCGACAAAACAGAAACAATCGCTGATGGCATAATGGAGATGATTCGCAGATACAAGTAGGGTCTATAACTCCGTTCACTAATCACTATTTACCAAATTCGTCTACTAAACCTAGTAATAAGACATGTCTAGTTGTTGTGGACATTAGATTGATGTTTATAAGAATGATCCTGATTTTTTCTTTCTTTTCAGACTTATTTTCCAGAACGATCACGAAAGTGCCTTACAAACCCTCTCCCGGAAAACGAGTTTAAGGGATCATCGTCTGATAATTTAGATTAGGAAATAAGACAATAAATAACTAAAAACTGTTTGTTGTTGTGTTTTTTTTTCGTTTTTTTTTTTCATTTGTTTGGTTTCTTTTTCATTGAAATAAACAGCAGCGCAAATTGGGTTCAAGTAACACATGTACTTTTTTTTTTAAAAGTATGTTTCCCTATTCAAAAATCGTCTATTTCACCCTTCATTCTGCACCATCAACCCAACACGGTAGGTCCTTTAACAATCCGTCTCGACCTCCACTCCACCTCAACCCCCACCCCCACCCGCCCCCAACCCCTCCACCCCATCTACCTCAAGTTTAACGTGTTATTTTTTAACGGCACACCTCGAATGTAGCACTTCGTCACGAAATTCAGAATGCCCCACCCATGAGCCCCTCATTGTTAGTTGCTTACATAAGGAGCTGAAGACACGTTCAACAACACATTTCTGTGTTTGTTTCTGTTGTTTGTTTTTTTTTTTTAATTAATTCGAATTATTATTTTTTTCAAAATTCCAGCTACGACGTTTTACCTGTTTAATTTTGTGTGAAGAAATATTTATTCAATAATTCAATACGAATGCGACTTACTTTAAAACAGAGGCGTATCGATGGGGGGGGGCAGGGGGGGGGGACATATGTCCCCGAACGCCGACCTTAGGGGGCGCCAAAATGGGTTGTAAAAAAAAATTAAAATGTCAATTTAACTGCATTTTTGCAGTTAGAGGGGGGGGGTGCAAATTGAAAGTTGGAGGGGGTGCAAATCGAAAAGTTGAGGGGGGTGCAAATCGAAAAGTTGAGGGGGGGTGCAAATTGAAAATTTGCTCTCGAGGGGGCGCTAAATTGAAATTTTGTACCCGGGCGCCGGGAAGGGTCGCTACGCCTCTGCTTTAACAAGTTTTATTTGACCGTTTTTCTGTTAGGGGTGGTGGTTTCTGTGTTGTTGTTTTTTAATTTATACTTATGGGGTGGGGGTGGGGGGAGTGGATGGGAACAATTGTTAATTGCTGTATAAAGTTAAATGGCGTCATGGTGGTTTAAACAATTAAAGCTTCCATTTCAGACATAACGATCCATAGGACAGATGAAGTAGAGCTCATATATTTCTTAACCTCGGTAAATGAACACTATACCTAACCGCCCTTACTTTCCCTATCGTGAGTCAAGTACGCATAAGGGCTGGGTGGACTCAGAGACTCAAGTCTGGTTTAATATTCTTGCAGCTGCTGCTGCAAGAATATTAACGGTTTGACGCTAAAGATGAATGTGTTTGTAATGGTTTGGTGTGTTTGTAATTAATTTACATTTTTTTCCCGAGTTATTTATAGCTTTGTTGTGACTTTTTAAAATGTTATATAGCCTATTAGTATTAGTGCCATGGATATGTAGGCCTACCTATTTAGTGGCTAGAGATACTCGCAAAAAATGACCGAAACAACTGTACTTACTACTTAGCATGGTAAGGAGCATTTGGCGTGACAAACGACTTCTGTTAGAACAAAAGTCAAACTTATGCGATCACTGGATTGGTCTGACTTCTTATATGGGAGGCGGGGCCAGAGGCGTAGCGACCCTTCTCGGTGCCCGGGGACAAAGTTTTCAATTTGCACCCCCCCTCAAGATTTCGATTTGCACCCCCCCCCCCTCAAACTTTCGATTTGCACCCCCCCCCCCCCTCTCAAAATTTCGATTTGCACCCCCTCAACCTTTCAATTTATTTTTCCAAACCCATTTTGTCGCCCCCTAAGGTCGGCGCCCGGGGAAATATGTCCCCCGCCCCCCACCCTCCTCGCTACGCTACTAGGCGGGGCACTCCATGTAGGCCTCCAGAGACGGATTCAAACCATAAAAAGGAGTTGTTGTCAGAGACCTCTAAAGATCCGTGAAAAAAGTTACCGATGTGATTGGTCTTTTCGAGAACCTGAAATATCGTCAAAGCAAAAAAGTTCAGATTATATGTACATGGGATGTGGCACTATCCAATTGCCGATAAAATCATGAGGGGCATGACGTTAGGGAGGAAAAGGCAGGGAGGCAAAAACTGGAACACATCAAGGAATGCACATGGGCTGTCCGTTGTAGATTTACCGAGAAAAATGGAAAAGAATCCCGAAAAAGTCAACTCTGGTGCCTCTAGCTCCAACCTGCTTTTGTTTCTAGGTGTGCTTACAGGCTTCTATAATCTTTGTTCACCTAAGAACATTAACAGTTGTTTGATTTTGGAGTTTTCTCTGCTAGAAAGGTTGCTGAATCTACGCCAAGTAATCTTCTGACTAGCGAGTAGCGAGATCAGTGTTTCTTTTAGGCATCTCTTCGGGGGGCTCTGCCCCCCCCCCCCCCATCAAAGAGAGTCTACTTCCCACCCCCACCCCCTCCCCCGAACGAAATTGAGTTTATATAGAAAATATATACTTTTAGCAGTGTCCGCCCCCCCCCCCCCCCGGAAATTTTAGTCCGCCCCCCCCCCCCCCCCAGAAAGATATTATTATGTAGGCTACTAAAGAGAAAGTATAACAATACTTGCGGAATATTAAAATAGCACACCTTAATTTACTGAAATGGTAACTAATAATATAATATCATTACATAGTTTTTTGTCCGGCATCTCTTCAGCATCACCCCACCCCGACCGATCGAGCACGTCTACTGTTGTACCATTCCGGAATAATAACCGACGCTATACTATATCGTGAGATTACTTTAAGTGCCCCCCCCCCCCACACACACACACCACCACCACCACTAGAAGTTTTATCTGGTTTCATGACTGAAAATAATAATTTAGATATCTAGATCTATTTTTTTTTAAATTTATTTGCGCTTTTGTGTTGAACAGCTGTTTTCGTCTCTTTGACAAATCATTGTTTACGGAAATAAGATGGAAACCAGATACTCAGTTGGTTCTGATCATTCTGTTTTAATTAAACTTTAATCTAATGACGGTTCTTTGTTTTCGACGTCATGGTTGACTGGATAACGAACGAGGCTCCTAAAGTTATTGTTGTGGTAGGTCTTTAAAAGCTTTCATTTTGATTATTAGTCCACGACGTACGTAACTAGTGTACTAACTAGTCTAAAGTGTGTAATGTGTAAGAAGACGAACCGGACTCTAACACACTAACAGAGTAACAGAGGGTTCGGTGAGTCAGTCTCAGAGTTTCAGGAGTTCGACGGAGGTCAAGACACTCACCCACATATCAAATATATATTCTAAACAAACAATATCTGCAGCATGATTGTGCCGCAGTAGATCCTGGGCCACACCCAGATACAAAAGGAAATAAGATTGCAGACCAGATTGCTAAAGCTAAAATTAAAAATTGTTAATTGGGGGAAAGTCAAAACAGCCCAAAATTTCTCTAAGCCTAAAAGAAATTCAAAGAATCATAAAAAAAACAATTTCACTTGTGGTCTGACATAAACCCAAATTACTCAAATTACACAAAAGGGTAATCTATCGTTTTAGGTGCGTAAAATCGTCCGAGGCTAGTACTGTGAGAAAAAGTTGCCTCATTCAATTCATTGTTAAGGCTTTAATAGAAGTAAATTGTGATATATGTGTGTCAAATATAACAGACAACTGAAAAATAAACCCCAAATCAATGACTAAATATATCAAAATAGGCCAGAAATTAACTTTAAAAAGCAGTGTTTGCTTGCATGATTTGCTATATAAACAGTGGCCATATGTATATTAGAGTGGTTTCCCCTGAATCTCAAACTATAATTGTACCAAAAAAACTTAAACAAGATGGCTGCTTAAGTAAATGAGCTTGGTTGAAAACATCGCTAGTCTTTATTTTTTTACCGAAAAGTTTTAATACAATTGTTTAAAAAAAGGTACATGAATGAAACTTTGAAACATTTTTGTACTTTAAAAGATAAAATCTTCCTAAAAATGTTAAATAATTACTAAAATATAATGAGTCACCTTTTTTTCTCATACGATTTTACTTACCTAAAAGGTAGATTACCCACAAAAGACAACACATATTACACGTTAACACGCCAAGACCAACATGTAGTTTTTAGACTCAGAATTTAAATGTGCCAGACTTTTCATTTTGTTTAATAAATAGGTTGCTTTTGTTGTTGAACTCACAAACCAAATCTTAATAAAATGTGGATTACATTTTGAAATTTAAAATTGTCATATTTATTTATTTTATTTAAAATATCTGTTATTTTAAAGGTTGTGTTTTCTGTAACAGGGAATATGGCTCGCAATAAATATTATAATATTTGCTGTAACCTACGTTAACTACAGAGATGAAGATGAGTTTTACTATTTACGTTCATTGATTGGGGTATGTTTTTATTTTATATCAAATTTTTTGTTATTTACTTAAGAGGAGAAATTTTACCTAGTTCATTTTTATATTATCAGTTGTTATATATTTTTTTTATATAGGCCTGATTAATTCAAATTTTGACAATATATTATTTAAATTTTTCAGTCTAGCTATATTTAACAGGTATAGAAAATTTGTTTATTTAGAGAATGTTCATTTTTTGTTCTTCAAATAATTTAGATTTAATTGTTGGTTTTAAAATTATTTGTTTTTATTAGAGTTCACTCTTTTGGGCAAGAGGTAGTGCTGCATGTCTGAATTTCAATGTTATGTTGATATTAATACCTGTTTGCCGCAAGTTGATCAGTTTTATCAGAGGCTCATGTGGGGTAAGAAAAAATCTGAATAGATATTTATGTATAGATTTTTAAAGGTTTAAGTATCTTTAAATTAAAATGCTTTCCTGCTATATTAAATTTTGGGTATAGCTAATAAAAACTTTTAATTAAAATTTTATCTCGAAAATACACAAAACACACATAATTAATAATATTAAAATACATTTTTTTCCTCTAGTAAATGTGATAAATTATTAACTTATTAATAATCCCTTTTAACAGTGTTGTCCAAGAGTTTTGAGGCGGCAAATGGATAAAAATATTACATACCACAAGTATATTGCTTACATGATAAGTTTGCATACTGGTAATTCCTTTTCCTTATGATATAGTTTTTTTTTTTTTTATTATCTATAAATTTGATTAGAATAGTTTTCTAAAAATGCCAGAACTTTGTTTTAAAATTGTAACAAAATTTCTGATATTTTGTTTGTATAATTATTTGATCAAAATTGTTTCAGCTATACATATAGGTGCTCATTATTTCAACTTTGAGAGATTTGCAGAAGCACAGTTAGCAAAAGGGGATGATATTAGAAACTACCTTAGTCGTCTGCCTACAACATCAAATGGCAGCTGGTTAAATCCTATCCGTTCTTCTGACCCTGTAAGAAAAAAATAAATTTATAGAACTCAAGGTTATTGAAGATTTTAGTTTTTTGTTTTAAAAATTATAGTGTTCTTTTTAAAACTATGTTAACAGGATCCAACCAAAGAACTTTTTAAAACTGTAGCTGGTGTTACTGGAGTTGTTATTACTTTGTGTCTGGTTATTATTGTTTCATCATCCACTGAAATAATCAGGTATTCTAACTAAATTTTACAGAAGTACATAGGAAATTTTAAAATGGATTTATTATTTTTTTCAGTTTACTATTGAACCACTGGTAAAAATTGTTATAAAATTTGTGAATTAGAATTAACTGTTGATTGAGTTTTTGTTTTGATTTATTTCAGACGTTGTTATTATGAGTTATTCTGGTATGCCCATCATGTGTTCATTATATTTTTTTTGGGATTTCTTATTCATGGTGCTCAGTAAGTTCAAAATATGACCAGTGTTTACAAAAAAAAAAAAATTTAAATTACCTTTTATCACAAAGGCCAATAAATTAATTATTTCACATTATACATTTTTTAATCTTTAAAAATCTGGTTTTTTTTTTAAATGAGTCCGATTCAGCTGATTATATTTTTGTAATTAAATGAAATTTTGTTTTTAAATATTTTATAAATTGTACTCTTCTTACCACTTGTTTATTGTATTACATTTCTTTTCAGAATGATAATACATAAACAAAACAATTTATCTGTTCATCCAATCTCCATTTGTGCTGAGAAGCCTAAAACTTGGGGGACTTCTCCTTGTGCTATTCCAGAATTTGAGGGATCAATTCCAAATGTGTGCTTGCATTTTTTTTAGACTAAAAATATTATACATCTTAAAAGGAACTCTTTAATACCTTTAGGTTTAATGTGTTTTTGTTTAATTTCAGAGTTGGATTTGGCTCCTTGTGCCTGCTGTGATATACACTATTGAAAGATTAGCCAGATTTATAAGTGGACTTCAGCGTGTAGTAGTTACAAAAGTAATAGTCTATTATAACTATAACATTTCTAGATCATATTTACTGGTAAACTGATAAAGAGTTAGCCCTTAGTGTGTAATTTTAAAAAAATACTTAACCATTGCATTCCACTTGCAATACATTTACATGAGTGAAATTATGCAACATGAAGTAGAAGTGGATTTGTATTGTTTTAGGTAATAACTCACCAGTCAAGGGCTTTTGAAATTCAAATGCAGAAAAAAGGATTCCATGCAGCACCAGGGCAATATATTTTGATACAGTGCCCAAGCGTGTCTAAACTGGAGTGGCATCCTTTTACTTTAACTTCTGTGAGTAGTATTTATACTATATCTAATTGCATTCACATCAACTTCACATTATTTATTATTTATAGTTTGATGGATTTTAGTTCACATGTTCAAAAGTCATTGTTTTCAAACTATATTTACTCTTAACATGTATTTTTATTTCAAGGCACCCAATGATGACTATTTCTCTGTTCATATTAGACAAGTTGGTGATTGGACCAATGCATTGGCTAAACATTTTGGTGTGGGTGGAGAATTTAGAGAGCCTTCACAAATGCCAAAGTTTGTTGTTTTGTTGCTTGGGAAGATTTTATTTAACTTGTTTTCAGAAATTGTATATGAATACTTACATACTAAGATTTTTATTTTAAAACTCACAATTCAGTGCTGTATATAATGCACTGAGTATCAAGAGAAACACTAATAAAAGGTAGAAATATTCACCAATACAATGAAACAATGTCCTGATATTAGTTGTCAGTAGGAGATATCTAGTAAACAAACTGCTTACAGCTTGAGACATAGTTTTAGTTAATGGATTAGTGTAAATGTAGATTTTGGTAACTTCAATCAACTTGCTTTTGATATGCTTTATTGTTTTTACAGGATTTATGTGGATGGACCCTATGGAACAGCTGCTGGTGTATGTTATTGTTTTTATTCCTCTATTACTGTTTTTAAGTAGACTCCCTATACTAAAATGGAACAGTTAATTTATTCTACTTTTAAAAAGCATTTCTACTGTATTAAAGTCTCTTTCATGACTTAAAACATCTGTTGTAATACTTTTGTATAAATCAAATGACTATCTCCAGGATATCTTAGACTATGATGTGGCTGTTCTTGTTGGATGTGGCATTGGTATCACACCTTTTGCCTCTGTCTTAAAATCTGTTTGGTATGGAAAAAAAATTTTATTAAATATTTATAGTGTTGAAAATTATATGGTTTTCAGAGCTAGTATTGTATTGTAAAAGCACTAATCTATTAATAAGGACTTCTGCTGACTACTTGCTGATACATTTATTTTAAAACTTAATTTTAATTCTACATGATTATATTTTTCAGGTACAAGTTTTGTCATCCCAAGCAAACACCCCCTCTTCAGCGTGTTTACCTATTCTGGGTGTGTCCTGAAGTCACAGCATTTGAATGGTTTCAAGGACTTTTATTAGATCTAGAACAACAGATGAGACAAAGAAACACCACAGATTTTCTTAAGTACTTCATCTACTTGACGTCTAAATCATTGAATCCAAATCAGGTGACACACATCATTAGATACCCTTCATTAAGTACTCTCTTTGTGTATTTGTTTATTCTGTGGTAATGCAAATATTTGAATCTTAACGCATTTCACATTTCCATAGGCAAGAAACATTATACTTCATGATGAAGTGTATGACAATGATGCTCTGACTGGTCTAAAACAAAAAACAAACTATGGCCGTCCTCAGTGGGAAGTTGTATTTAAGGATCTTGCAGAATCACATAAAGGGTATTTCTTTTTTTTATAAAAACAAGAAACCGTGCACATATTTTACAACACAAAATTGTTACCATTTTTTTGCCCATAAGTTCATAGGTTTCTTGACCTTGGCAATAAAATATAGCAACTTTAGATCACCATTCCATTTTATATAATAGATTCACCCCACCCCCCACACACAGAACAATACACCACAAAAAGTATGTTTTGAACATTTGTATTAAACAAATGTTACTGTTGTGAGTTTTTTAAAAATAACTTTTAAAATGCCCTAATAATTCAGTACATTCTATTCTACAGACTTTCCACTGGTGTTTTCTTCTGTGGGCCCACAGGCCTCTCAACAACTTTACATAAACTTTGTAACAGGTTCTCTAACATGGAAACAAAAACAAAGTTTTACTATAATAAAGAAAACTTTTAAAGTCACCTTTTAAACATTTGTCATACTTTTATATAAACAATCTAAGCAATTATTGTATATAAAAAATCAGTGCAAACTGAAGTGCACTATTTATGTTATTTTGAGTGCCTTACTATTGTCCAGCACTCATTTGTAGCTTCTTTTAAATGGTAAATAACAATGTTGGGACAAACATTTTTAAAATTTGAACATAATTTTGAAGTTGAAAATGTTAAAACACATTATCTGTATTTTAATGAATATATCAGAATCTAATCACAAATGATCAATACTTTTATAAGTCTAATACATAGACTATTTAGTGTTAGATTTGCTAAGTAAATTTACATTAGCATTATTTTATACACTGAAGTGATTTAACATGTTTACATGTTCCATTTGTATATTTTTTTATATATATTATATATACACTGTTATTTAAAAAATTGTTGAGTATGATTTGTGTGATATCATTCACCTTCAGACTTGATTTTGAGAGCTGGGTCTAGGTATTCCACCAGCTTGTGTTTCATTCCATTTTTTTTTGTGTCATACCAATTTTCAAGATGTAACCTTGTCAAATAATTATGCAGCTATAAGTATGATAAATTTTCACATTCAATGTAGATGTATATTATTACAAGCTTGTTATGTCATATATATATATATATATTAATTTTTGTTATTTAATTACTAGAACAAGGGGGTTTTTACTGTTCAAATGGAAAATAAACTATGTAGAAAATAAGTATAAATATTTTTGTTTTTATTAGCAAATTATTAAAATATATTACAAATTGTATGATGGATGATTGAAAGTTGAAATCTTTTTTTTTTGTTCAAAAAGTGAGAATCTACAGTTGTTTGCTTAAACTAAAACTAACTAAAATAAAAATGAATTAACTTTATTTTTTTTAATGAATTAACACAACAAACAAATTGAAATAATAAATGCCAACTGCTTGTTTAATAAACTATTGCATCAACAGAATCAACTATTAAAAACAATTATGTACAATATATTCTTTTTCAGTTCCATTTCCCACAAATTCCTAGCCAACATTTTTATACATCATTCCTTCCTTTTTGCAGCTCTTTCTTCACTGCTTTTGACTTTTCTTTGAAACAATTTTACTTGCTCTTTTCTCTCTTTAGCTCTGAAGTATTCATGTTTGCCCAATTGCCAGTTCATAGCCTTGATAATGTCCACATCATCTGGTATCATAACATAACGAATTTGTCTACCTTGAATGTAAAATCTTGCATACTGATATGATCTGCCCACAACATCTGTGAGAACTACACTTGACATGTTCAGGTTCATATTTGATTCAACCATATCTAAAAAGCCTTTAATCACTTTATCATTACGGATCTCTACAGTTACATACTTTCCTTCTAAGGCTTTTAAAAGACATAGCATAGAGTTGTAAGCATAAAATTTTGAGCGAGAACCAACCTCTGCCATAGCTGCAGTAAAAAAACACTTGTATTTTAAGATCCTAGATATTCTGAAACCAGAAGAGTTATAATAAATTAGATCTAGATCTATGTATTAAAACTATTATGTATTATGTATCCATAAAATTTTAAATGCAATGTTTTAATAATGTTAGTTAACTGAACTACAACTTCATTTTGAAAGAACTCATTTTTATGATCATATTAATATTAAATAATTAAAATATAGATTCTAGATCAACTTTAGTAAGAATAAACAGAAATAAAGCACAAAACTGTTATTAATAAATAGATTCTAGATCTAAATTCTAAATCAATGTTTAAATGACAGTAGATTGAGTAGAAAGAAGCTATGTGTTCATACAACAGGTCTCAGGTCTGCTCTTGTGTTGGGAGTTGAAAAATATTTTAGTGCTTTTGGAGATGTCTGATAATTTCAAGACACTACTACTACTGTAGTAGTAATCTACTACTAGTCTAGATCTAGATCTAGATTTAATTTAAAAAACTACTAGATTTCTAGAATCTAGTAGAATAGTAAATAGATATCTAGATCTAGATCTAGTAGTAAATACAGTAGCGAGTAGATTCTAGATCTAGTTTAAGACCTTAAGTTTAGTTTAGTAACACATTCAGTCGCATTCACCACACTTCCGAGATATATTGAAATTCATATATTCGATTCTATTGAGTAGCTAGAGTAATAATAGTAATAATTAACTAATAGATCGATCTAGATTCTAGTTATAAATTTAATTTCTGATACAAACTAAACGACAGTTGAAGTAAACTTTGTAAGCAAATTCTACATGTCCCAATAATTGCTAGAGTTACCTCCCCTGGAAAACAAACTGCGATAAATATTAATTAGGCCGATTCTAGTCGGAATAAGATACGCATGCGATACGCATGCGCAATGGAGAGAAACTACGACTTGCCTTAGCGGCGATGTTTTCGATGGTACTGCGCATGCGTGTGTTTACAACCGCAGAACCCTAATACCAACTCTAATCCTATCCTTAACCCTATCCCTAATCCTATCCCTAACCCTATCCCTAACCCTAATCCTAACCCTAGCCCTAACCCTCATTCTAGCCCTAACCCTAGCCATAGGTCACTGCGCATGCGCAGAAGTATCTTTTGCCGAAAAATCTTATTCCGAGTAGACACTTCGTATTAATTAATATAGACTTCTAGGCCTAAATAATAAGTAGATAATAATAAGTAAATAAGATAGGCCCTCAATACTAAAATTAATGTTTCCCAAAGTTTCATTAATAAACCTGTTTTTAAACTATCCTATTAGGCTATTTATTAAAACTTTTCAGTAATGAACAAAGACTGGCGATGTTTTCATCAGATGCCACCAAGCTCATTTAGTTTAACAGCCATCTTGTTTAAGTTTTTTTTTTGTAAAATTATAGTTAGAGATCCAGGGGAATCCACTCTAACGGACAGATGGATGCTGTTCATATAGCAAATCTTGCTCGCAAACACTGCTGTTTAAAGTTAATTTCTGGCCATTATTGATATATTTAGCCATTGATTTGGATTTATTTTTCAGTTATCTGTTATATTTGACACAAATTATAATTAATATATGACATTATACTTTTATTAAAGCCTTAACAATGAGGCAACTTTTTCGCACATTACTAATACTAGCCTCTGCTGATTTTACTTAAAACTATAGATTACTGACTAGATCTATATCTGAATATATACTATTATTATTATTATATAGTTCTCTAGATCTGGTGTGAAATTCATCGCGGGAAAAATAGAAGAATTTTTAAAGATAGTCCTATATATGTATAATTGTATATATTATATATATATATTATATATTATAATATCTATATATATATCTATATATATATCTATATATATATCTATATTATAAAGGCCTATAGTCTATAGTACTCTATAGACTAGTCACTATAGAAATC
This sequence comes from Physella acuta, assembly GCF_028476545.2. Classification (NCBI taxonomy): domain Eukaryota; kingdom Metazoa; phylum Mollusca; class Gastropoda; family Physidae; genus Physella; species Physella acuta. The sequence continues at coordinate 12,954 of NW_026733365.1, forward strand.
AGTCTGAAACATCTTAGTAACTTTCAAAACATAACTCCTGGTAGAATTCTTTTTAATTTATTAGGCTACTACAATTTAATTAGTCACCTTTCTGTCAAATGAGAGGCGTAGCGAGGGGTGCGGACCGCACCAGCTGACACCATTTAGGGGGGTTACACCAAGGCAAAAAATAGTAAAATATATAGAGAAAAATTTGAGGGGGGTGCAAAACAAAATCTGAAAGTTTCTCCCCGGGAAGAGTCGCTACGCTTTTGGGGGGGGGGGGGGTGACACCATTAAGTGCCGCACCGGGTGACACCTGACCTCGCTACGCCACTGTGTCAAATTACTAGCTTCTGACAATTTTACATACCCAATTAATGCGATAGATTAGAAGTATCTAATACTCTATCCATCTAAATCTGTTATATTTTTTATATACTATATTTAATATATTTTGCTGGCTAAATGTGTCACCCCACCCCTCTCCAGCAATTTAGCAACTTTGGTTTGGTTTCACCCTTCTCTCTTTGTTTGTTGTAATTTTAACTAGATATAAATCAATTTTTTACAGTAAATTTGTTGGTTTGGTGTCGCCCCCAATAAATTCAAATGGTTTCACGTGGAGCACCCCCACCCCAACTACTGACCTATTTATTATGAAATAATTATTTTTAAAATAACAAAAGATTCTTCGGATTGTGACAATTTGTAAATGTTGAAGATTTAAAAAAAAATATTTTTTACTACAGGAAATCACAGTTACCATGCATTTCCAAAAGCTGGTTGATAATGTAACATGTGCTTTTCATGCTGAAGTACTTAAGCTAGAAAAGGTTGCTTATATGTTGTTGTTGTTTTTTATTTATATTTTGTAATATATTTTATAGCATAAAATTATTAAAATAGGCTCACTATAATAATGCTAAAGAGTGAGCCCTTAAACTAAAGAGTATTAAGTTGTAAAAGTAAAAGGCCTTGCTTCTTCCATCATTTTTTTTTAAATTGATCATTTTTGCATAAAGTCAAGTGACAAAGTATATGATTTTGTGTTCTGCTATTTATTGTTTCAAAAATGTATATAGTAAAAGAAATCATATGACTTCTTTTTATTGTTTCAGATGAAAAATGATGTCTCTTCCACATTTGTTATTGTTTCAAATCATCTAAATTCTTGCTTGAAGTTGTTAAAGGAAATGAGAGGTAACAGAGCTTTCTATGCATGTGCAGCCTAATATAAAAAGCCTTAATTTCAATAATTTCTTTTCTTTGATTCTTTGTAGTGCAGATATAAAATAAAAGCTCATTCCTAATACTTAATGTTATATTTCTAACAGTATGGCCCCCTTCTGTTGACATTTTGTTTCCTGAGCTCACTTTAACATGTAATTATTTGATCCTGAACACATCTTATAAATCACAAGGCTGCCACTTAAATGAATTTGAGGTAGAATGTGTAGTATCCAGGGCATTAAGTAGAGGTAAAACATTAAATATTAAATGTTAAGTTTATTTCTTGGATTAAACTTTGCCAACCTTACTTTTTTAATAAAATGTTTAACATTTAGACCTATTTGAAAACAAAATATATTTAGGAGATATCATGTTAACAGTTATTCATTTAAAAATTAAGTGTGTTTATTTTGGTTATGAAAAATATCTCTATTTGTATAGTGCATACTAATTTCTGAAATCTATTTCATGACTTTAATTTTTTTCAACAGTTTATCATTTGGGAAAAAACCCACAAAAAACCCAGCTTTTATTGGATTGCATTACAGATGTTGAGAGTGAACTTAGTAAAATCATAGAGGAATTAAAAGATCCATTTTTACAGTTTAGATGTGAGTTATAATAATTGTAAATAAAAATATCTTTGATCAACCAAATACAGATAGAATTATTGTAATTGAATTTATTTTTATTTCAGTAGTAAGAATTCTTGGCAAGCTATTGACAATGTGTAGTATCTTCAGCATTTATAGAAAGCTTCAGGGAGACACATTGAAAATAACAAAAATGTTTAGTCTTCTTGACAGTTTGAAGGACTTGGTGGATCAAACTGTAATGAAAGTGAGTAAATCCTTGCTTTATTGTAAAAAATTAAATTATTAAAAGCCTATTTAATAGTTTGTATTTATTTGCATATGAAATCATATCATTTATGATTTAATGCAATCTATTGTTTTGCTTGCTAATAATTAAATAGGATTGAAAAGTCTATGTAATCATACTAAATTTTTATAAAAATCTTTTTAAAATACGGCATGCCATAAAAATTATAGTAATATTTAAAAAAATTAAAGCCTTTTCTGAACCATCAATTACACTCATTTTCATATTTTTGTGTTGAATATAAGCTATTGAAAAGCCGTTTAGAATTATTTTATCAATTCAAAGATTCCTTGAAGTCAACCAGAGTGGCTAAGGAAAGTAAAACAATGAAAATCACAACAATTGTTTTCCATACACAATAGCAGTCATTGGGTTAAAGCCTATTAGTTTATTTATATGAAATAATATAACATCCTCTCTCACCACAACACCCTGACTCTACTAGCTTCTATTACATTTTAAGCTTCAAAATATACACCACCATCTTAGCTTTTCTTAGATATGTTTTTGTGTTTATGCATAGAATTTCAAAAAACATATGATTAAATAATTTCATAATTTATATTAGCCAATTTTTTATTGATAGATTTTATTATTATTTATACAGTTGAAACAATTTGAACAACTTTATTTACAATATATTTGTTAATTATGATCAAATATTTAAGTCAGTTATGAAATTTCACCAACTGAAATGATGATCTATTATATTTATCATTTTAAAAATCTGACTATTTATGTTTGTACACACCGAAATGTTGATCTATTACAAATCTGACTGCTTATTTGCAGGAAGTGCTACCATTTAAGCACAACCTATTATTATGTGAACAACCACCATCAGATGAAGATAAGCAATTTCCATGTGTAGTTGATGTGTTACAATTGGTTTTGTCAGCGTGTTTTGGCCACACTAATGATTCCTGTCTTCAGTATAAAAAGTGGGAATGGTTGAATACAGTTTTAATTTGTAAGTTTAATGTTACAGCAATCAGGACCTCCAAGATATTTTTAAAAATTTTATTTATCACATTCTACTAAAAGATATTATACAGTGTTTTCTGTATCAGATGGTCTTTTGTGCTACAATAAGACCACACCCACTTTTGTTTTTTGAATTTTATTTTGTTTCAATGTCTCATCTTTTTTAACATCTATGCAAGTCACTTTTATTTTTCAAATATCTTGTGATAAATTAAATGACTAATCCACTATGCTTATTAGGTGAAAAACTTAAAACAGAGGAGAAAGTTTCTCAAGCTATTTGTAGAATTCAAACATGTTTGTCAGCCCCTTTAGACCCTGAGCACAAGTCAAAGATACTATGTATGTTGGCCAAGTGTTATTTACAGCTTGTAAGTTTCTGTGTTGGTTGAGCTTTTATAACATCACAAAGTGCAACATCATGTATTTCTAACTTTACTATTTTACTTTAGTTTACTATGCTTGCTTAGGTATTAATGAAGTAATAAAATATTTAGCTTTAATTTTAATAACATTTTTAGACATATATTTTAAGATGTTTTTTTAAATAGAAGTTTATTTTCTATCTCCAGGGATATTTTCAGTTATCAATACAGACTTGCAAAGAAGCTTTGAATGTTTACAATAAAAATTTGTATATTTTTGAACTCCTTGTTAAAGTATATCAGCTGTTAGGACTTGAAGAGCTAGAGTTAGAATCATTAAACTTATTAGTACAGGTTTGAATAATTGCACTTATTAAGTTTATTTGAAGCCATTGTTTAGACTGATATATTGTCAAGTAAATAGTGTACAAAAACTGATAATTGTTTTTAAGTTTACTTTTGTGCTTTCTGTGGTTGAGTTTTAGGGAATAAAATAATAAAAAAAAAATTAAGAGCAGTAATCTTATTGATCTTTACTTATGTTTAATGACTGAACCAGATCTAATCAGTTTTTAACCACTTAAAATGAGAACTCCAAGATAAATCAACAGAATATGACCTAAAGATTTAGGCAATAATTTTCTAAATTTATTTCCTAGATTCTAATGGATAACTATTTAAGATACCAGCCAAGTATATCTACAGTTGGACTTGATGATGCTATAATTTTAGTGTGTAAAATACTTCCTGATCCATGCCTTATTGCTACTATGCATAAATTTGCTAAACGCTGTTTTGATCTACAAAGGTAAATTTTTTTAAAAATAAGGTTTAAAACACTACTCAGTGTTAACCTTGATTTAATTATATTTTTTTTTTTATTTGTCAGATACAAAGAGGCAGCAGAACAATATCAGGCTTTAATGAAATTCCTTGAAAAAACTGAAACACTCTCTAATGTAAGTATCAGTCTTTAAAATTAAAAATTAAGTGCCCAGTAAAAAAATACAATTTTTATTAATAAAGAATGAATGGATTGCAAGGATGCAATCAACAGCTAATGTTTTTTTTTATCAAATTAAATCATTTTGTACCTGAACTCATAAACAAATTAATACAAAGCAGTTCAGTTTGTTTTTTTTAAATATCATATTTCATTGAAAATACTAAACATTTAATATCACAACTTTCTTTGTAATTTTAGAAACTGTATAAAATCTGCACTCAAAAGTACTCAGGAGTATGTGATATTGTGGTGGAGACTGCAGAAGCATTGGCTATGGCCCAACATTATGATGAATGTATTGTACTTTGTGATAGATTTCACAACACATTCACAACAGATGACACTTTTTCAAAATTATCTTTCAATGCTGCCAAAAAGGTACATCCTGGCAACAGTAGCAATGCTGCTAGTCCTGATCTACCATATTCTCAGGACAGCTTATTTAGCACATCACAGGATGCTGACTTGTTAGAAAGTCAACCTGATAGTGAAAAAGATACCTTTTTTAAAGATCAGACCCTATTTTTAACTACGAAGTTAGCCTCAAGAAAAAGATTGAGACATTCATCGGGTGACAGGGAGCAGCTTGGTGAAAAAAGCAGTAGCAAAGACACTGAAGAGTTTCACTTCCAAATGCTTAATACCAGATTGATGTTATCTAAAGCTGATTCTCTTGTTGCTAACCAGGGATACTCAGATGAGATGATGGGCTGCTTGTTGAAGTAAGTGCTTACAAATGTATGCTTTTGTGCTCTTTATTATTTAACTGTGAAATTTTTTTTGCTACAAATGTGATATCCTTCATGGTGTCTGATCTAAGCATTTTTGCTCAAGCATTAATTTCAAGTGGTACCACTAAATATGCTATTTAGGATGCCACTGAGTCCACCTAGTGCTGATGTGTACCTGACAAGGTAAGGAAAGTAAAGGTCGCCAGGCATAATGATGACCAAACTACCACTTTATATGCCAAGGCCACAGAAACTGGTGAACTCTATTGTATCTACCTTACCCCATGGATTGTCAGGTCTGAAAGGGTGACTTCAGTTGTATTATATATATTTATTTATTTATATATTATTTATTTTTTTTATTTACAGAGCCTATAATTTGTTGGTAAATTTACAAGTTTCAATTTTTAACACTGAGGCTGAACCAAATAATAGCTGCATTAATAAACCTGTCCTTAAACGTAGGTGTCTAAACTTGGACTACATGGACAGTCATACTTCTTTACTTTCTGAAAATAAATCTCATTCCTCATCTGATGTTGACATGGATAAGTGGACACCAACAGCTGAATGGTCAAAATTAATCATTTTAGTAGCTCTTAGGATAGCAAAAGCTGCTTTAGAACGAAAACAAATATCTTCAGTTCTTAATGTATGCAAGCTTATTTTAGAATTAGAACCACGTAAGCACTTTTCTTTCCCTTTGTGCAATGTTATGCATTTGTAATATAAATCTTTTTTTAACTGTCATAAAGCTATTGTGAAAGAGTAAAAATTGTCTTTGTTCATATTTATTTTACAAAACTAAACCCATGTTTTATCATTGTGACAGAAAGGATTTGCATTTTTTGTATGAAAACACTATTCTTTGTTGTTATTTGACAGAAGAATTTTAATGAAATTGAATTTATTTTTTATTGGTTTAGAGATTAATCCAATAATTTTAAAGCTTATATTTTTTTATTCTATTATCTCACAAATCACATTATTTCAGATAATCTCAGTGCTCACTATTACAGAATTTTGGTAATGAGAAATAACAGCCGTCTAAAAGAAAAGTTCAGCGAAGAATGGCTTCAAGAAAGATGCATTGAAAAATGCAAGTTAGAAAATCAATACAAAACAATGATGGAAGAAATGGATATGAAAATTAAGTAATTGCCTCTTTCAAGACTTTAATTCTGCTCTTTTTTAATAAATGATGGTCTGATTTTTATGGGAAGCAATGAAAGGGTGAAATAAGTGTAAATCAAATGTTTCTTTATTCTGAAAGATATACTCAAGTTAAAAAAAAGAGATGCTTCATTTTCCAATAGGTTTATTTTTCTTCTTCACAGTTAATGTAATTATAGTAATCCTACATTATTTTTTTCCATTTAATTCAATTACTTTTGAAATATCACACTTTTACTTCAGGAGGCAGCTAAAAGAGGAACAAATTTGTTACTGGTGGCAGCCAAGGGAAGCCAAGCTGTTAGCCATGGACATAGCCTGTATTAATGATTTATACAATAAATTTAAAAAATGACATTTTTTAGAATTTGATTTGTGTGTAGTGTTGTTGTATGTTGCAGACAAGTTTCAACAATATTTTAAAATACACATTGTAAACAACATTGTATGTGATAAAGCACATTTTTTAGGACTATGTCCTATCTCTGCAAATCCAAGTACAAAGGTTACTAGCCACAGAAAAGCAAAGTCAATTTTTATTTGTTCAGATGTAACTGCAACTTTAAATGTGCGCTCCCCTAGTTTTTCAACACAGTGAAAAAAAGTTAGGAATAGTGTGTGCATGTGAATCATGATGTGATTTAGTAAAAATAAACACCTTGCTAATTTACTTCTTTTATAAACTATGACCTGTTGGTTGGTTTTTTTTTTTACATATTTTAGAATTATCATTTAAAATTGACACCCTTAAATTATGTCACAACCAAAAAAATTCTACCATTGTTATTCTCCCTTCAAAAAGCTCACCAGTCCTTAAGATATACATACTTTTAATGAAAACCAAAAATACTGTTAATTGTTTATATTTCTAAGAAATGAAAAATCTATGAGACATCACACATTTTCCTAGTGCCCCGCCCCCTCACAGACCTTTTTAGTTCTCCTGATACAAAACATATATGATTCTATAAATAGTCAAGTAGGCCTAATCAGCAGTGACTTAAAAAAGAAATCAAAATTTATTTGGTGACTGTTGCTGTGAGGGGTGGTGGTTGAAAATCTAATATTAGGTAGGCCTAAGAGACACAATTGAAAATATATTATCAAGACATTATTTTAAAAGGCCTAAAATAATAAGCTAAAAAAACAGTCATCCATGTACAGTGTGGACGTACCTCTTAATTTTTGAATATTTCAATAAAAAATGAATTATTTACAATATTGTTGGTACATAGATTTAGAAAGTTTTTTTTTCTTTAAATATAAGTAAGATCACATAGATTCTATAATAAAGACAATTATTTTTAGTTTACTGATCGACAAATAGATTTCTAAGATCAATATCTAGTTTGGCTTTTCACAACAACTTTTCCTGGCATGAGCATGCGCATTAGAAGGTCAATTTGGGCGAGGTCTCTACGTCATATCGAATATAATTTTCTGTTTATTTTCGCCGAAATTGAATCGGCTTCTTAGGTGTTCAGAATGTCTGCTAACGGTGGAGATAGTGAAACAGCCATGCAAAAATTTGAATTATATATCAAGGTACGTTATTCATTTTTACTGAGTGCTTTAATTCACTCATGTGTTAGTCAAAATAATGAGAGGATCGGTGGTTTATTAGTCAGACCAAATGACGGAAGTTGGAGGAGGGCAGGACCAAAAATTTTCTAAGACGATTGGCCTGATCAAAAAAAAAAAAAGCTTACTTAAAATACTTAGCATTACTAACATTAATAATGAATAATTGAAAGCACACAATAAATAGCCGAGATTTCTAGATCTTAAATTTATGTTTACTAGATCTAAAGATAGTCTATTATACTCACTATTATTAGGGAGGCTCACTAACTTAAAAGCGTCCTTGGTTGCTAACCAGAACATGGCGTAAGGATCGGACCATGACTTCCGGCGAGTTTTTCGACTTAGTTCCAGAGACCTTCTTAGAATTACTTTTAAAAATGTTTATCACGAGTAAAATGGCGGGTTTTCACGTTATAAAAACATGCTATAGGTGGCAAGGCTAAATATGCCAGAAAAGCATTTTCAGAAATTGCTTTGGGGAATGTAGGCTAAATTTAAAGTCGGTGTCATTCAAAATAATTTAACTTTTTAAATATAGATCTCCCTCTCACAAAATTGATTTCCAAAGTAAAGCATTATTAGTTTTATCATTCTATGAAAAAATAAATCAAATATCTTCAACACTTTTTTTTATAAGATGTGTCCAAAAAATGACAACCAAATTTTTTTATTTTTTTTGACCACGTGACCGCTATTTGAATGGATACGTTTACCTGGCATGGTTTTTTATTTTGCTCTTTTGTTCAATAAAAAATGTTATAAAATTAAAGAAATAAAAGAATTCAAACATCACTTCTGTCTTGTCTTTTTTAAAATTCTTTTCTGATGACATTCTCTTAAATTTTTTCCCTCTATAAATATATCCCGACGATAGACGGGCCAATTCTACTTTTAGGAACTCTCTTGTAAAAAAAAATTAGATCTATTTCACGGTCAATTAAAAAGTTAAACCCTTCAGCTTTTAAGCAGGTTGTCATGGATGGATCCCTCATACCATAGCTGTGAGTGACCAAAAAATTTAAAATTCAATAATTTAGTCTAAAACTTGCAACAACTCCCAAAATTAGTGCCTAGTGGATAAAGTATGGACGTTTTTTATTTAGTTGTCATGTTTAAGTTGAAAATTGAGTACATTTCAAATTTACTAAGAAAATCTACTATTATCATGTGTAATCACTTGACTTACACACTCGCCACAACACTGTCCTGTGATTATGAACTGGTTTTTTTTAGGAGGGCCTAATCTAATTGTGTGTAATTATAAATTTAAAATTACTTCAAATTTAGCCAACTATCATTATTTTATTTTTAAGTCTGGAGATCCAGAAATCTAGAATTCTAGATAGAGATCTAGAATCTACATTTAACAAAATTAGATTACTCTAGATAGGCCGTTCGTTTCAATGCTTCCGGGTTTGTCATTTTCGTGGCATCTCACGGCTCATGCGCTTACTAAAAATGGCGACCAGTTTCGCTTTAACTAAACGGTAGAGGGATAAAACTAATAATTACGAGACCATCGTTAATTTTAGACATCGGAACTATCCGTTTCTATTTCAGTCTGTTATTCAAGAATTCCCAGATGTACTTTTGACCTAATTTCTTTGTTTGTCTCGCAAGCGACGCGTTAGTGAAAATAGCTCTATGAATTCTTGTCTTTTATATAAAAAAAAACTCTTACATATCGCTTCACGGGGCAAACCAGCTTATGTCAGATGTAAACTCTAAAGTATTAATTGTACACACATTACAATTAACTGGTAATAATTTATTGTGTTAATGAGATATGTGCTTGGGTAGACGATCACCCCCAATAATGCCATTTTATTATAATCTTGTTTAGTGAAAACGAGGCGCGGGAAAATGTGTGCTGCGCAAGAATCCAATCATTTGGCTAGATTTATGACTGTTTTTTTATGTCACACCTAAAAATAGAATGTTTACGCTTTCTTCATTGATGATCGTTTTTATTATTTTTTAAACTGAAAGTATGAATTATTAGTTAGATTGCAGGTTTTTTTAACTTGGTATACTTACCATTTATCAATTTTAAAAGCATAGCATCCTGATTGTGTACAAATATACAAATATAGTCATAAAACACATAAACATTAAGTTATAATTGCGATGTGCCACACCCGGGCCACACCCCCTCAAGAAAACACATGTTTATTAAGCTGTTTATCTCACTTTACAACAGTAATTAAGATTAATTTTCAAATTTTTATCACTTATTGGGTAAGATTAAGCACATGTTTACTAAAAATAAAAAAAAGACAAAAGCAAATTCTGTTTTAATGAAGGTCACGGGTCAAGTTTTTTTTTCCTTCTGTCAAGTTCAGTGGAGGGTGCCACAGACTGACCTGACTTTGGAATTTTTTTCAGTAATAATGACTTTACACAGAAAGTTAAAATATGCTAAAATAGCTTAGTTTACTAGTGTTCTAGCTATTATTGATACATTTTTTAAAAAAAAATCATTCTGTAATTCTCATCAAAAAGCGTACTCTAGAATCTAGTAAAAAGATCAGTAATCTCATGATAGTTGACGATAGGCCTATAGCGTCGGAAATTACTAATTAGCCTATCCTGTACTGTACTGTAAGGCCTACCCTTAAACTGTAGGCCTAAACCACAGTTTATTTGACCATAAATAAAGTCAAGTGCATTTAATTAACGTTTTAAGTTTAATTGACAAAAAATTAGCAGCAATTAGGCCTAGTGGCCTATTAGATCTAAATCAGTTATCTTAATATTAGGCTAATAATAAAGTCGAGTGTAGTAATTGTTTTGGGGGATTTTTTATACTAGTCCAATTATAGCATCTTCTTTAAAAAGGGGTGTTAGGTTACTGTAAGTTAACTCAAATACACACATGGCTTTCTAATATCAATGCTAGCCTTACCCTAATTTCTAACCTTAAAACAAGTCAAGGTTACAATACTATTAACAACCGTACACGCCTATTTTATAGAGAATTCTATTTATGAACTTCAGTATCTTAAATCATCCAGTGTTTTTTAAGAAACAGAAAAAACTTATAGAAGATTTGTGACAATTATAATGAAATAAAAGATGAGATCTATTACTACTAAAGTAGTAAGAAGGACTAGAATATTAGCAGCAATAATTAATTAGCACGTACAATTAAAATAATAAAAAATACAAAATAATTAGCAAAACTGTATTTAAAATGCAACTGAAATCAATAGGCCTATATGCACATTTTTAAACAATAGGCCTATGTATTAAAAATAATGTCGCCAAATAAAATGTTTTACAATACTTCCTGTGTTTTACCGGAGCTGCTTGACAGAAAACGCTGTGGTTTTACTGCTTTTAACTGCTGTATCATTCCAGAAAAATAACCTGCGATCTCGTGAGATTACCTCTAGATCTAGATATGCGATTTTAAAAAGTTCAATTGTTCTGGAGAATTATTCTAGATCTCTATCTAGATGCTTATAACTACTAATTAGTTAGGTGCTAGGCTCTCAATTTTAACCCAACAGAAATATTTTTAGTTTACCACCCAATTGGAAAACAAAGATAAAAATCTAGTTGAGACTAGATCTATAAACGTAATATAGAATTGATATGCTACTCACAAAGAGTATAAGGTCCTAATAAATTTTTTGGTGAATTTTTTATACCAGTGTCCAAAATTAGAATCTCTTAAAAAGGGGGTGTAGGTTACTGGGAGTTAACAAAATACACATATCGCTTGCTAATGTCAATGCTAACCCCAGTCCTACCATACTCCTAACCCTAATTTCTAACCATACAACAAGTCACGATTACAATACTAACACTACACACCTATTTTCTGTTTAATCTATTTTCCTCAATCATCTAAAAACATTGAACATATTCAGTTGCAAAGTATTTCCTTAACTTATTAGGTTAACATAGCACCAAATTTTTGGCCCAATGGACACAAGCGAGAAAACTCTCAAAGGTATTTGAGAGGTGCATAAATTAATTTAAAAATCTTGCACGGCGTAGTTACAATTAATATGGTTATAAAATCCTGTCTGTCTGGTTTTTTTTGGACTTTACTAAAGATTGGACGTATTTGATGTTTTTAATATTTTCGGTAACTAAATAAAAATTAAAAAAAAAAGCAAAAACAATTTGGTTTTCACGTGTAATGGCGACATAAACAATGGCATCCTGCTATTGGATAGGCCGCCATTGATTTTATTGTACACATTGTAAGCTAAAAATAGAAAACTAGGTCATGGGGTTTTAAATTTGCATTGTTATTTAAAATCTTGATCTGCAAAGTTTTGTAAACAAATATTTATCGATCACTAAGTTACTGTACAGCCAATCAATATTTGTTTTACGAAAGTGAAACATCCGGTTGTTATAACTTAGGCTTGATGAAAATAAATAGAAATGTAGCCTTAAACTCAACAAATTATTTTCAAGTTCTCTGGATTTGCAACTTTTATAGCATTTATTCTAAAAATATAAAATTTCTAAATTAATTTTAGGCTCAAGTTTTTATTTTTTATTTTTTTTTTAAAGTCTAAATCTAAAAAGCACGTTTTTATTCCATGTCAACAACACTATGGAAGGAATCTCGTCAACTCGCTTGTCTCCATTAACATTTAGTAGTGTTACTTTCATAAATTAATAATGCTACCCCACTAAAAATGTAAGCCTAAATGCTCCTAACAACTAGATCTACCTACTAATAAATTTTCAGAGTAAATAATAATGTCCAACAATAAACTATTCCAAAAATAGGTGTTAAGAGAAGGCATTTTGGTAAATTTTTACCTAATTGAGTAGGCCTTATTATCACAACATGATAAAATACACATAAAATTAAAGGGCATGAAGAGATATTCACCTAACCACAAAAACTTATTTTTTGCTTTTTTTTTTTTTAATGAATTTTTAAAGTTTTAGGTAGAACACTAGAACACCTTGTATTTCATGTAAAGTTGCAAAGTGGTTAAGCTTCATTGAGTTCCAAAAACAATATTTAGGTCCTTAATATTTTTGTTAGGAACTGTTGATAATGTACGCTACATCATCAAAATTGAATAAAGTAGAGATTTGATAAAGTCAGTTTGTAAATAGAAGTAATTGACCTCAAAAAATATTTTTTGTTAGCATGGTCTGTATTTAAACTAGAGATTAGAAATCAGGACTGTTTTAAGTATAAGTACCATCATGGATTGTTTATATTGAGAATATTAGTAAGATACAGTCAACTTCAAACCAACCACATGAAATCAGTTCTGGATTTAATCTTATCTAACTAGACAATCATGATGATGACTTATTGATAGCTATGTTGTAATATAACTTCCATTTTTAAACATTTTCATCTTTATTAATATATATACTCCCTTCAATAGGGTGGTGCCATAGATTTTTAACTTCATTATTGTTCAAGATAACTTAAATAATGAAAAACTACATATGTTTACCTTTCTATACCAATTTTATTTATCCGATTTAATAGGTAGCCTAGAGAATGATTTGTGAAAAATCGCATTTGTTTTTAAATGGCTACGATGATATCACTGATACTCAATATAATACGGTTGGTTAGCATTCAAAAAGTTTTGTTGTGGCATCGTTGACCGTTCACTGCCATTCAACAGAAATGTGTCGTCTGCTAGATTTCTTCCCATTCAAATACACGGTGGACAAAATGGGCAGGCGTTAGCTATTGTCTCGATCAACTTATTTTTTGAAAGTTTTGTTTTTACCATGCATGATTTTGTTAAAATTAATGACATTAGTTTTTAGGACGTAATATGTAATTTACTATATTTTAGAGCATTTTTTAGCTAAATCCCAACAATATTAAATGCAGCAATTCATGTTTTGCTTACTTTTATTATGTTCTGCTCGATATTTTCAGCGATTAGTCAAAAAAAATTACAAATGGCAAGTTTGCATCAAACAAATCATCCTTTGTTAAAACTAGATTGGTATAATTGAATAATAATCAAAAATAAAGATTAAGTATATATTTCTGAAATGACCATGAAACATTGTTAAAAAAACTGATCACTTTATCGGCTATTCTGCAGCCATCATCATTATGAAGATGGTTAAAAAAAAGTATGTCACACCACATGCTACCTTTGATCTCTTGATTTATTTCTTTAATTACAAAATTTTAACCTAACAAAAAAAATCAAACCCCCAAGTTTAAGCAGTAAAACCAGAATTCATTAAACTCCAGTGAGCAGAAATTTGAAGGTTTTGACAAAGTATAAACAACAGAGAAATTTTTTTAAACTTAATTTCAATGCCTAGTATTTAGTCAAACATTGGTTTCTTAGAAATTTATGTAAGAGTTTGATTAATCTTTGTGTAAAATTTAAGGAGTTGGGTAAAGAGAGTTAAAATTATCACATTTTTTTTTTGTTTTATAAATGTGCCCAAACCATAAGTATGAAATAGTTGTAATTAAGTATGTAATAGTTGTAATTTAAAGTACTGACTTTTTACATGTTATTAAATTGTTTTCTTTCATCAGGCATCAGCTATAGATAAGGAGACTAAAGGTTCTTGTCCAATCTGCCAACAATTTTTTATGATGACATGTCTGCTTGGTGAAAATCAGGATGATATAGATTTTAAAGTTTTCACTGTTCAAGCTGATTGTCCACCAAAGAATTTTGCTGCTGGTTGGAGCAAAAAGTACCCTGTGGTCATGGTGACCTCAGGTCGAAACAAGATGGGTCAGGACATTAGTGGAATGATGTATGATACATTTGAGGAACTTGAAAGCTTCTTTGAAAGTATTAACAGAGAGTGTCCAGAACTGAAAAGGAAAAATGCTCCAAACCAAGCAGCCATGTTAGTAGTTGAAAATGTTTACAGGGTAAGTTCTGTCACTAATTATTTTTTAAATTTTATGTTTGTTTTATTGTTTTAACAAGTTTTTTTTTCTCCACAATCCCTTATGTTCTTCATTGATGTGTTTGAGTTTGTGGAACTTGTATCATAAGTCTACCCAGCATATGACTGTTTTTAGGCAGAGGACACTAATTCTTAATCATCTGTTTTATTGACCACTATGGTCAAGTAGAGAATTTAATGCATACAAATAAATCAGTCTTATTATAAACATGAAAAGAAGTGAGAAATCTGAAGCTGCTTTTTTTTCTGACTTGTGTTATTATGTCTCAAAACTTCACTTAATTCACTTTACCATTCTATTATTAAGACTTACATATGATGTATTTTAACAGATTGCTTCTCAAATTATGTGTAACTTGTAGCAATATAGATCATTTTCTAAACTTAAGTTCCAGTAGTATTCAAATATAGGGTCCAATTATTACTTTAAAAATGACTTTAAAAACGGGATATAGACCTAGGCTTACCTTGAATTTTTTAGGCTGCCTCCTCCCTTTCCCAACATCCCTTCACCCTCCAATCACCAACATTCCCCCTCAAAAAATCTCTCTAAAAGACGTGACAATTTTTGGGTAGACTAAACAAGCAGTATAAGTATAAGCCTATTTAATTTTTAAAATCACTCAAAACTAGTCACCGTTTTATTTTATTTTTTTAAACCAACATCTGCTGGTGTTTTTTTTTATAACTATTATTATTCATTTAGTCCAAACAATACTCGTTCTGTACTGGTCCATTCCGTGTGGCCACAGCCACGTCTGTCTAGATTATATACTTGGACACTGCTCCTCCTTTTATTATAGTAGTCGCTTTCGCGCAGGTATCTTTAGTTTTGTTACGGGGGGGGGGGGGGGGTTGACGACGACACAGTAGTTTTCTTGATCGACGTTTCCTGCTAGTGGTTTTTCTTCTGGCGTCTTAAGTGTGACTAGCAATGACTAATGCAGCAACAGTTTATAAATATCTCAGTGTTTACAACTGTATACAAACAGTGCTTATTCACACACTTTTTGAGATTTAAAATGCCCTTGTTTGTCGAGCGATCACAAAACTTGAGAATGAGTGAATGCGTCACCACCACGTGACTCACTGTTTTGTGCTGATAGGCTTTACTCCACCCAAATTGTAGCTGTTCACTGACTTTGTCTTTGTCCGATGTCTGCTTTTGACATGAGAGGATCACACTAATTCATGTGTATCCGCGCTGGGTTTGGTATTTGGTAGGCTGGTAAAATGGGATGACTCGAAGTTTAGGATTAAACAGTTTTGATCTACTAGCCACAAGCTGTTCATATTTAATTTCGATTTAGCGTTACCTGTATTTAACTCTTTAATTTAATTTTTGTACCTAGCGCATGTCGTTTAGTTATTATTTAATGTCAGTTGACTAAATAATGCAATCATGGGGGTGGGGGGTGTCTGGGGCTCCGAGTAGGTTATATACAGCTGTCACAATTTGGTGAAGCCCATGAGATAAAATGCATCCTACTGCGCCCACAGGAGCAGTAAAACGCTATTTAATTAGCAGCATTAAACGCGATAGTGCTTTCATTAATAGACGTAATTGAAACGCACTCGGTTTACCATACGTTAAGGTAGTGCAGAAGGTAGACGATCACAGTGACGTAGTCTATTTGATGGATGTCGTCTGTGTAGGCCCGAAAGTTTTTTTTTCTTTTACAGGCCCGGTCACCTTTATGTCGCCTGATAAGGTTTAGCTGCTGTCGGCGTGTGTTCACGTGGGCTAGTATTTTATAGAGCAGTTGTCGTTCCTAGCCGTCTCGTCGCTGTGTAATTAGAATAACGTTATCTTTCCCCTGAATAATCGCCTATATATTTTAAACCGTGTTGTGAATGGTCGTGTCGCTACACATGCGAGGACAGGCCGAGTGTTTTTGTTACGTTTCACGGTCACGTGTACGCTAGCGCTGTTTTGTTTTTGTCCTGATTGTAGGAGCTCTTACTACTCTTAGATCTATTTATCCTGTCTGTGTTAGATTTGAACTCATTGAATAATAGCGTCTTTCTCCAATACCCCCCCCCTCCCTCGCTATCCCCATTCGTTCTTTCTGGTTTCTTCTTGGTCGCCTTAGCTTCTGTTGTTGACTTCGTTTAGGATAGAAAAGAAAACCCATTCAATTTATTTGTTACGAAATTTAAATCTAGATTTCTAAAAACGTTCCAGGTTTACTTCATTTAAATGGAGGATAAAGCTCCTATGTTTAAAATTGCCGTATTCGTGTTTTATAAATAACGTTAGTGGTGTTTAGTGTCAGATCGGGCAGATAAGAAATGTCGCCGTTTCACCTATACTTGTCGTCGTCAGAACTGGGGAGGGGGGGGGGGGTATTTAAAGTCAAGCGGTTGTTTACATCCTAGCATAGAAAATGAGTTGGGCGGGGAAAGGTGTGAAGTTCGTATTCGAAGAGGGGTAGGGACGGGCTAGTCCTGCGGTTCGTGCCGTAGATCGCTACTCTATAGACACAAGTTGTGACGGGGCTACACGCTGAGTGGCCCCATGAAAAAAAAATCGCGTTTGTCATGTCTGTCGTAGGTTAGTGGAGATTTTGCGGATTGAAGCAAAATTCAAGCTCTGTTTAATCTGAATTCTTTAATTTCTAACTTGGTTGGTTTTAACTGACGTGAAAAATGGGTTGGTTTATCAACTGTTATCTTTCAGTTAGCTTTTATCTATTGTTAATTACTGCGTTGTTTTAATAATAACTCTTTTAATAATTTTTTTTTTAATTTAGTTAAATGCTAATGGGGGAAAACATTTTCTTAGCCAAATGATGGAATGCAAGAATATATATGTTGTCACATGTTAGGAAGTTTTTTTTTTTTTTAAATCTTTTTAGCGACCTGAATATTTGGTCTCCTTTTTTTTATAGAATAAATACTGTTAGTAGTAATGGATTTTACTTTCTTATCAATGGTGAAAAAATGACTAACTTTAACTGGTAATTGCAACAATAGGATTCAGTTTAATTTTAAAACTTCATATTACATTACTGTATTTTTCAAAATGTTTTTTTTTTCAGGACTTCAATCACTTCATTTCTGGCCAGCCGGAAAAAGGTTTACTTGGACAGTTGAAGAAGTTAAATGAATTTTTGGAAGGCCAGGATACCAAATTTTTGGTAGATAATGTGCTGTCATTTGCTGACTGTCATCTCCTTCCAAGATTACAGCATATTAGAGTTGCAGGAAAGGTGAGAGATGTGCATTCAAATTGTTACACTTTTGGAGAATATGAATTTCATTTCTTAATATTTAACATCATTTTTTTAAATTTAAAGATAAACTAACTTCTGTTGTTTTTTTTTTATCACAGGCATATCGTGACTTTGACATCCCTAAAGAGTTTACATACATTTGGAAATACTTAAAGAATGCATATGAACAGGATGCTTTTAAGTCCACCATGCCATCAGACCAAGACATCATATTTCATTATGAAAAGAAAGTCTCTGGTCCCCAAAGGAAGAAGGGGGGTAAAGCAACTTTAGAAAAATTCACATATTCTTGTGAGATCCCTGAAGATGTTTTAAAAATAATTGGTGGGAGTCAGTCAGTTGAAGAAGTAAGTTGTCTTTATATATATATATTTACTTAATTCTTTATCTTTTAGCATTCTAATAAAAATAAAGAACTAGTCATACTCATTGAAACATGATCAATGCCTTTATTTAATTTTTAAAAGATGTAGTATCTAATTTTTTAACTTTAATCTAATATTGACAATTAAATGAAGTAATAACTTAACTAGATTGGTATCTGGTGGTAACTTTTAAAATTGTTGTCACATAGTTGCTTTTGCTGTTAGGTGTGCATCTAGCTTTATGTAGGTCTGCTAATAAATGAAAGATTATGCTTCACTTGTGTCTAACTAAATTAGACATGGCATAAGCGACTAGTGAAACTACAAGGGACCACTTTTAGTGTGTAGTTTTAAATGAATAGATTTATTTGGATGATTTTGTCTTTTGCTTTTCAGAGCTAACTCTGTTACAGGTAATCTATATCTTCCTAACCGTAAATCATGTTATTAAATTGTATGCCATGCATATTGTTCTGGTTATGGTGTTGACTCTAATTTACAGTTTAGCTTTCAGTACTTTATATTTTTTTAAGAAGGTTCTGGGGCTGTGCTGTTGAAAATTAGTATATCAGTTAAAATTTCTTTATTTCAATACAGTCTTTTCTAACCATGTATCAAACTATCTTTACAAATGCATATTTAAATAATCTAAAGGGTCTCCTATGGTTACTTCTTACACATTACCTAATTTAATTTGTTATATTTTTAACTCATGGAATAAGTAACCTCAATTTTGAGTCTGCAAGTCCTTTTTACTTTACCCCTTTGTGGTTTGAGTATTATTTTTCAGTTGGTCATTTGGTTTAAGTTCCTCATGTTTTTTATCCTTGTTCTGTAGTCTAGTTTCAGATCAGTATGTGTAGTCAATTATATTTTAGGAGAATTTAGATGTATACATAAATACTTAGAAATGTTATGATTTCAGGCATGTGTTTTAGATACTACTACTGAATTTTGGCATGTGTGTGTAGTTGATTGTTTTAAATTGATTTATTAAAAAACAGATTTGGTTTTTGTCAGTTCCTCTCCCCATATTTCCCATCCTTCCTTACCCTCTCATCTATTAATTTGATAAGTACTAGATCTCAAAATGTGTGCATTCACTGATAATAACAAATTAATTTTAAATGCAGTTGAAGTCCCATTGAATGAGACAAAGATATTTTTCTTTTTTATATGGGCTTTTGAATCACATTTTTTATTAACTTTATCTTCTAGTGATAATCTTTAACCATATTGCTTTCAATTGCTCTTTTTATAGTTGGTTGTTTTAACAAGCCACACTCAGAAGCCAACTACATGATGGGTGGGGTATCCACTTTCTGATAACATAGGCAACTAGTTTTTCTTCAAGAAATAGGATTTATCTTGCTAGCAATACATAAGTTTTCATTGCAATAATTTTCATAAATATATATCCCATAATGATTTTCTTTGTTTTTAGCAAATATGATTAAATGTTCTGGGTATGAAAAGCTACTCTAGTTCTCAATTAGGACTTTGCTTTCTGTGTAATTGATAACTTTTCACCAATATATTACATTACATTAATTATATTTGTGCAATCACTCTTATAAAAAAGTTTAAAATAAATATATGAAATGAAATGAATTCAAGCCATGTGTGTATTGGGTCTCTTCTATTTACGGCAGCTACATAGTTGAATAAACCTAACTGCTGCAAATAACTCCTTTTTTCCCCATCTCTTTGCTGCTACCCTTCAAAGCTTAAAGTTGCTACTTGAAAACATTTCTTAAATGCTGTTTTAAAATGTAGTTTGAGCTACATTTTCATTTATAAAAGTAAATGTAGACTAACTCTTGATATAAATCTGCCTCTGGCACAAGGTTGAATACTAGTTTTATTGTTGGTTTTTTATTTGCCATGCATTTGTTTCCTAATAAACTTATGTCCTTTATTATGCAGTCTCTTCAATAATATTGAATAGCTATTATTCACTGGGAATTCATTTCCTAAGTTTGGGGGAAAATGTTAATATATTATTTGGTACTTAACTTTGTAATGATCATTCTATACCTGCTTATTGAAATAACTAGGTTCTATTTAAGTATAGTCATATGAAGCTAAATTACTGATCCAATAATTTTAGGTCCAAGAGACAGCATCACCATTGCCTGATCCAGAACCAGAGGCTGAAGAAGAGGAACCTGCAATAGAACCTGAGGCAGAAGCAGCAGAAAGTGGTGCTGATCCCTCTCATTGTGATGCTGATTTGGAACAAACAGAAGACACAACAGCTGAAAATGGTATAACTGAAGACAATGGTGAAGCTGACCAGACACAAACAGATGAATGTAATTAATAACTGACCTCAGTCTTGACTTTCTATTTAAAACTGTCTACATGAAGAATTAAAGTAGAACTTGTGAACAACCTTCAGAGTAAGCTTAGGCCTAATGCAAGTATGACAAAAATATTGGGGGGTGGGGGGATTCTACGTAATAATTCTGAAACTTATTGGTACTAGATATAAAATCGGGTTGATAGATGAATTGATAAATTAACTTGTAATGTTCACAAATCTGAGAAGATAAGTTAATTGTGTTTAGTTTATGTAGTGACATATTATTCTTAAAGACTGCTTTATGTACTGTGGTTTTGGTTTGTTTTGTTTTATAAATATTCTAAACTAATACTCTAAAATAGTGTTATGAATTGTTTAATTGTTAAAATATGAATTTAGAAACCAAGTTCTTGTAGCCAGTCTTTTTTTTTTAAAGTTTCATGTGCACATGTTTGTTGAACTAATCTGCTAATGCACAGTTTATCCTTAGTTTAGTGGCTCTGATTTTGAATTATTTCACTGGCGTCCACTGTGCATTCTAGATTTTTAAATCACAACTTCAATTACATTTCTGATAGTTATCAAATGTCTGTTCCTTTCTAGGTCCAAGTTTTAATTGATTTAGCAGAATGATTATCTAAACCTTTTTAACTGCAGCTAGTCATTGAATTCCTAAATAATCAGGGCCCCATGTCAAAGTAGTTACAGCTGACAAGTCCCAGTGCATATTTTGTTTTTAACTATTTGTTATTGTTGTTTTATTCAATGGGACCTTGACATTTTAAAAGTCTGTGCTCACAGGTGAATATTTTGTTACTTTCGTTATGTGTAATAGTTAGAAATGTTTTCGACAGCATTGGCAGTGTAATACACATGATGTATCAAACACACTGTTTTCTAATACAGAAATTTGGCATGGTTTTTACAAGTATGGGTGCATATAAGACTGAGCAAATAATCAGGATGACTTGGTGTGGCCTGGAACACATGTTGTTCTACATATTTTCTTAGTGTAGTCTACACTCTTTATAAATTGCTCGTCTTTCATGTCTGTCCGCCCACATTCAGTAGTTTTCTTACAAATTTTAGCAGTCAGTTTGGGTTAGCATTTTGTACATGTACTATTTATATGCCAGGGTTGTTGTATATGATAGCCGAGAGTGTGTTGTGAGAAAAAGCATTGGATGACACTTGTGAGAGTGTTTTTGGAGAAATTGTCTAACTAAATTGCAATATTATGTTATATACTTTTTATTCAACTTTTGTATCTTATGTATGATCGATTTTGTCTTCATATAATGATTAAAGATGGAAAAACCAGCATATTCAAATAAATTGTAACCTAGGGATCTTCTGTGTGCCAAATTTTTATACAAACAACGCCTTCAGTCATTGGGTTAACTATTCAGGTGGGCAAAGATAAGCAATAAAAGCATAGTACATTCAAACAGGAAGTATTTCAATAAATTTTAATTTCAATCACTAGAATCAATGTATAAGAACTTGGCACACTTTGCATTTAACTTTTTTTTTTATGTAGGCTAATTTATCTATGAGGTGTGTTGACAATAAGGTACCAAAGAAAGTTTTTATGACAACCTGTTGCATATAAAGCAAAATTTAACCTGTGCTTAATTTGCATTTGGTTCATTTTTTTTTTAAACAGCAATTTTTGTTTGAAATCATGCAACTGCACCCTCATTGTTTTTGACTAGGAAATAATGATCTTGTCAAAACTAATATTTAGGATCTATATTATCTAACTTGTATAACCACAGAGGCTTCATATTAAAATTATACAGCATGAGAACTGTCAATGTTAATGCATCTTGTTATTTATTCAATGTGGGTAAACTATTTGTTTTGTTTTTTATTGTATCAACTACTATCAGCAACAGGATCACTATACTATACTTCATTGCCACTTGTTTTAAATAACCAATGCTGGATTCAGCAGCTTGCATTTCTCCAACTAGATTTTGTTTTGTTTAAAAGAAAACGTCCAATAACTAAGCAAATCATAAGCTCTACAATAAACATTAAACAAATATGAAGAAGGAGAAATAGTTACCCATTTATTTTTTAAGGTGTATAATTTTTTTTTTTAATAATCCGTCTATGTCCATCTCTAAAATGTCACTTTCCTTTCTCTTTAAAATAGTCAGCTACCGAAAAAAAAAAAAAGAAATTTCAATTAGAAAAGCATAGCCTACCTTAATTTTTCAACATTTTTACTTTCTCGTATATACGAAGTATAGAGAAAGTATTGTAATCGTGCAAAAAAAAAATCCAGTCCAGATTTTTACAAATCGACGTTTTACACCTCACTGATACGGAAAAACATAATTACTTGAGTACCGTTACAGCTAGGTTGATGAAATTTCATATATAAGTATTTTATCAAAATCGTAGATCCTGATCAACTTTTGAGCGATTTCCGATAACCGGAAGTGGTACTTTTTCTACTTTGAATTTTTCAAAATCCTATAACTTGAGTACTATTTCAGATAGATAAATGAAATTTCACGCGTAAGTAAAAGATCTAATTCTCTACCTTCTGTCAAATTTTGAGTAATTTCCGTTGACCGGAAGTACTAATTTACGCAATTTCCGATTTCTCAAAAAACGCACGTAAATTTATAAAGTACTAATAATATCCCGTACTATTATGCACGTTTTATTAGGCGTCCACTTAGTGTGCAATTCTTTTTTTTTTTTACGAGATTCCATTCTATTATAAAAAGTTTAAGTAATTTAAAATGGATTACAAATATTGTCTATGTCCTGAGTTGCCATCCCTCGTAGTTTTATATTAGAATATCCGAGAAAGTTTAGGGAAGATCACTCCCGGTTTATTTAAGATGTATAGAAAAACCTAGCCTACCTAATTTTTCAACAGCCTCCACACACACGCTGGGGAACATGTTCTCTGTGTATGTGGCAATGATCACCAACGTCACTGTCTTCACTAGCACAAGCCCGCGTTTGTTCTGGAATTTGAATAACTCATAAGATCAAGCTGTGCCCTCGACTAGAACAGTAACGCTACACCGTGCTCGGTGGCCTTCTAGTGTAATAAACTATGTGACTCACACATTTAGCATAGATAGACTGCTTGTCTGCGCGAACACATTTGTACTGTTTTTCATCAAAATATATTCCTTCCTCTCGGGTCTGTGGCGGGTTCTTGAAGGCACCCAACAACAAGCTAACTTGGTCTGGGTAAAGCTGGAGGAAGAAGTGAGAAATGTGTGATTTACTACATAAACCAAAGCTGCAGGTAGAAGTGAGAAATGTGTGATTTACTACAAAAACCAAAGCTGCGGGGAGAAGTGAGAAATGTGTGATTTACTACAAAAACCAAAGCTGCGGGGAGAAGCGAGAAATGTGTGATTTACTGCACACACCCGAATATCACTTCACGAGTATGAACTAGATCTATAATCATAAAACAAGCAAATATAATTGACAAATATTTTTTTAAACTTGAAAGCTCAATTCCTAAGGTGGATAGTTAATAATTATGTTTCGGGAACCAGTGTATGTGTGTTTCTTTCGGGCATCTCTCGGTGGTGGGGGGTGCACGTCCATTATTCTCAATCTCACTCCCGAAACGAAACAGAAAACAATCATGATGATAAAGAAAATATATATTGTAAACAGTGTTTAAATATATACGCAGGAAAATTGAAAGAAATCTTGTTCGACATTCAACCGGTTGTGAGATACCACACGGATGATGACTTTACAGCCTACCTTTAGCGGCATAAATTCGTACATATACAAGTTGTTGTACACAGTGACCAATATGTTCAAAGCTTAGAAGAATGGAGACGTTTTTATGGCAGCTATTGTGATTCAGTGGGCAGTGACGTTCAAGCTACTGCCGTAAGATTTTATCTATTTCGTTTTGCATATTATGCTCGGGTCATCTTGGATCAAGACACAGGTGGCACTTGTTTTGTTCAGCCAGCAGAAAGAACATGTCGACCATTATCCTCCACACTTGAGTTGTCTAGCGTTGCCAAAATCCCTCCATTGTGCTGGCTGGGGGGGGGGGGGGAGGACAAGCATTGTGTTGTCTTCTACATAGGTACACACCTTTAGTATGCCTAGGTCTTTAGAGTTCGTTGTTTTGGTGGGTTTTTAAACGAGAAGTGTGCTGAAATCGTGTAGGTCGCCGATGTTTTCGTTCGTAGTCTGCTTAGTTGAGCGTTTGGTGTTTAGTAGCTAGCATGTGTGCCTTCAATCTGTTGAACAGTTATGTACTGCGTTTTGTGTTGTATGTTCAACGTGTGTTACAGTTGTGTGTTCAGGTGTGCTACATGTGTGTTCAAGGTGTGCTACAGTTGTGTTCAAAGTGTGCTACAGTTGTGTTCAAGGTGTGCTACAGGTGTGTGTTCAAGGTGTGCTACAGGTGTGTTCAAGGTGTGCTACAGGTGTGTTCAAGGTGTGCTACAGGTGTGTGTTCAACATGTGTTCAGTTGTCTGTTCAACGTGTGTTACAGTTGTGTGTTCAACGTGTGCTAATCTACCGTGTTGTGCACAGCTATTTAACAGTTCGTCCGTTACGACCATTCCCCTGTTTGCACTTATGGTATGGCAGTGATAAAATGTAAGCACCAGTTTCTTACGGCTGATCGCTTTGCTGTTTGTCGTCA
Organism: Physella acuta; assembly: GCF_028476545.2. Taxonomy (NCBI): domain Eukaryota; kingdom Metazoa; phylum Mollusca; class Gastropoda; family Physidae; genus Physella; species Physella acuta. The sequence continues at coordinate 38,355 of NW_026733365.1, forward strand.
TGTAGGAGTCTATAAAGGAGTGTTGTCATAATGTCTTTTTGAGGTCGTGTAGGAGTCTATAAGTGGGTGTTGTCATAATGTCTTTTTGGGGTCGTGTAGGAGTCTATAAGTGGGTGTTGTCATAAGGACTTTTTGGGGTCGTGTAGGAGTCTATAAGTGGGTGTTGTCATAATGTCTTTTTGGGGTCGTGTAGGAGTCTATAAGTGGGTGATGTCATAAGGACTTTTTGGGGTCGTGTAGGAGTCTATAAGTGGGTGTTGTCATAAGGTCCGTATGTTTTGACTTTGCTGCACTGATCAGTCCGCTTGACATGTGTACAAAGCCTCGTTATGGAAATGAAATTGTTGTTCTTAAGAATAGAACCTTCCCCACTCGCAGCCCCTCCCTACAAAAACATAGGCTCAATTATAATCAGGATTAGTTTTGGCTTAACAAGAATTTTTTTATATTCTTAATTGTAAAATTGAAGAGGATTTCCCCCAACACAATTAAGTATTACGTGTCAACATGTTGTGTGCCATTTGGCACGTTGACTTCGACTTCAACCTACTTTTCTTTCTGGATTTGCTTCAATAGTCATTGTCCACCCAAGTTTGCAAAGCAGCCATTGATGGATTTAGGAGATTAATCAGCGGTCATCAATTTATGACGTCCACGCAAAGGGAGGAGGGCGGGGGTCCGAAAAAATCGACTTTAGTGGACTGGGAGTGAGGATATACGGGTCCATCTGGACGTCCATTAACGTCCATATGATGGATTTTAACATTGAAGTTCTTACATTTTAAAACAAACATAAAACTGGTATTAAGAGACGACACTGCCAGTTTTTTTTTCCAGGCATCTCTTCGGGGGATGGGGGGGGGGGGGGTTGAGGAGCCCTCCAACGAACATTTCCCCCCCCCCCCCCCAACGAAATAGAATTTATATAGAAAATATATACTTTTACCAGTGTCCACCCCCCGTAAATTTCAAGTGCCCCCCCCCCCCCCCGCCGGAGAAAAGGTGTGGAAGAAGCACTGGACACTGCTCCTTGTTGTATAAAAATAAAAACTACCTGAACGTGTATATGAATCACCGTATGTATAGATATAATCGTCAAAAAAAGCGTGACGTCATTTGATGACCCCTAATATTAATTATTAAAATTCATCCATTGAGTACAGCGATAAATACTTTTAGCAACTAAAAATAGCTTCCCAGCACTAGTACTCACGTTGAAGCCAAGAGAACTAGCCCGAACATTCCCGTCTTTTCGTCTGACAATGGCACACTGGTGGACGTGGTCCGTGGACACCAAGGCATCCTGCAGCAGGTTCGATAACTGGTTCATCTTTACGGCGTCCTAAGCAGAAGATACAAGTCATCGTCTGGTCAAATGTTTTAAAACACTGTAATGCGAAAACAAAATAAAATATTTAAAACAAAATCGATACACTTTTGTTGCCTACCAAATCATACGATTTTTTAACACCTTCTTCCCATCTATGAAAATTCATCATTTTCACAGAATAAATGCTTATTAAAGAATTTTTATTTTATTTTAAAAACAATGAATGTCCTCTTGATTTGGCCAGCTTAAAAGAACACGCCCATATAACGGGCCGATACACGGAATAGTGGATGGGGTAGACGCAGGCGTTCGGTTTTATCAAGGCTAAAAATAACATCTCGTCAAATCAGCAGTCAAAAATCAATAAGCTAATTAATCAATGTTCTAACAGATCTATACAGCTGTATCCAACGGTGATCGGTTATTGGATAAAACAGCCGGCTAGGAATTTCTTACCCACGAAATAGGATCAATGGTACCCAATTACGTTTATAAAGGAACATTTATTAAACTTTGTGACAATCATCCGAACTAATACTAAACACACGGCTATTGATACATAGATTTTGTCTCTCTAAAATTAGAAATTCGATTTTAAGCTTTGTGGACACAAAGCTCCTTCGTGCTTAAGCTATGTGGACCTGATAAGGGTGATACGATTTTTTTTGTAACCTTTTCTGTTGCTTGATTCAAAACTCCATATTGTATTTAAATTTTTCATTTTTCTTTTCCATTTAGTAAATACCCTGGTTTTGATATTAAGTAGCCATTGATATGCAACCCACTTTGAGCCCACACTATCCCCATGACCAACCCAACAACCCCCTTACATGGCCAGGGGTGGATAAATCCTAATGGGCTCACAGGAGCGCCGCTGTATTAGTCCTACTAGTGTTTAAATTTGTTTTAATTGTTTGTATTTTACAGTTTAACCATTCCGTCAATCATAGTTTATATCAAGGCGTAAAATTCAGGCCTTGGTGGAGAAATAAAGAGGGAGTGATCTCCCATAAACTTTCTGGAATATTCTTATATAATACTACTCGGGATGGCAACTAGGGATATAGACATGATTTTTAATCAATTTTTAAATACTTAAACTTTTCAAAATAGAGTAGAATCTCGTATAAAAAGAATTGTGCACCAAGTGAACAGCAAACAATGTGTGTATAATAATACGAAACATTAGTACATTATAAATTCACAATCATTTGCGTTTATTGAGAAATCGGAAATAGCGTAAAGTACAACTTCCGGTCACCGAAAATTACTCAAAATTTGAAAGAAAACAGAGAATTAGATTTTTTACTTATATGTGAAATTTCATCTATCAGAAACAGTACTAAAGTTATATAGGCTTTTGAAAAACCGAAAGTTGAATTCCACTTCCGGTTACCTGAAATCGCTGAAAAGTTGATACAGAACTACACTTTTTATATAATACTTATATATGAAATTTCATCAATCTAGCTGTAACGGTACTCAAGCTATCGTGTTCTCAGACACACACACACACACACTGCACACACACACACACACATATATCACGGGCATAATTACAAAGCCCAGTTTTTCCGACTCGATGACGTGTAAAATGCCGAGATTTTGATAAATCTGGATTCAGAATATTTTTAGCCCAATTAAAATAAGTCCCTTTTACTCCGTATATGATGAAGTACTGAGGTGTATACCGGTGAAAACTGCCAAAATGTCATGTGATTTTTGTGCACGATTACAATACTTCCTCTATACTGAGGCTCTATAGGTCTACCCTGTATACTATTAGGTAAAAATGCAGTGAAAATGTTAATACCATAGGGAAGTCGACTTTAACTCTCTGTATACTGACCAAAGCGCTCCATAACACAACACTCCAACAGGATGTTTCTATTAACTTGTCAACTCTTCTCCTTTACATGCTTGCCATACGCTTCCCATTCCCTCGTCCCAACAGCTGTCATTAATCTACCTCCCCGGGTATAAATTGGACATGCCTGTCCACTATTGTATATGTCGAAGTCACAAAAATGAACTCTACTATGTCAGCGCATAACTTTGAATTTAGAAACTGTCATACTTTTTATTTTAAGAACTTCGTATTGAAAACATGGTTAGGCCTACTTGTTGGCCTAACCTCCCCCTCACACCTCGCTAAATATGTACATGTCTACCAGTCTACATGGATGTAATGTCCAGAACGAAATAGAATTTATATAGAAAAGATATACTTTTATCAGTGTCCGGCTACCTCCCCACCCGCCCCCCCCCCCACCCCCGAAAATTTAGTCCGCCTCACGGAAATATAAAGTCCCCCCCCCCCCCCCGGAGAAAAAGTCTATAAGAAACACTAGTATTGTAGTAATGTCATCATTAGCAGGACTGTCCACCCAAACCTCGATCACAGGACCCCCATTGAAAGAAAACTGACCCAGTTGGCCGCACATTTCCCAAGTAGCAGGCTTGAGATCTAGGTCTATACAATTACTTCAAATTTTCAGCAACAGAAAAAAAAACCCGACTAATGACTCAGGCTTTCGCCATTTGCATACATTACATGTTTTAAGTTAGCTACGCCGGAAACAGATTCATTAACCTGCAGGCCCTTACAACTGCTAGTGCAAAACTACCATAGGCCTAAGCATCAGCGATAAGCTAATTAGTTAACCTTTTTTCACTTTTGTTTATTTATATCAATGAGAAAGAATACTATCCTGTGGGCTTACAATTCTGGCGCATGTGTGTATTCTAAATGCATGACACATCGGTGGTTGTGTAGCCTATTACATTGTGATTACTAACTTACTGTCTTTTGTTCTGACCACTTTATATGTAAACATTGTATGAGCTACCGTTTATTAAAAGAGCGGGTTTTAAGATCGTGACGTAACACAAGTATAATCCTTTGAACAAATGTAACATATTGACCGTTCTTGTATGGCTACTTCTCATAAAGTGCTGTTTGACCTTCTCATGAAACAGATTCACCTGTTAACCTACTTACAGGTATTCCTAGCACTTGAAACTGCGACTTGTTTGTAAAGTTAAGTTCAGCCATTATTTTTATAATTAAGTCATTTAAAATGGTTCTCCTTCATGTAACGAAAACACAACGCAAACGACACAACCGTCTACATGACAAAATTCCACACGCTTTAAGCCAAACATAACAAAGCATAATTTTCAATCGATCGAAAATGAATTGATAGGTCTACGCCTTTACTTGAAAACAGGCGAATAAAAATATCGAACTGATATAAGTGAAGTACAAGCCACACTAAAAGTAAAAGTGGCGCCGGGGGAGGGTCGGGAAATACTAATATTTGTTGCAATTGTTGGTAGCGATCTAAAGACTGATGTACGTTTGGCGGGTATTGGTTTCTTGATTTATGTGTCCTTATCACGCTGTCAGGATATACTATTAGAAAATCGATAGAGCACAGAATGACAGTGATTTCACAGTCATCAAAGTGCCGTTTTTTATTTTTCTATTGAATGAATGATAAAAGCTATAGAGTAGCCTACGATCCACGCAGCAAGTCATAAAACATCTGCCAAGGTTAAACAATAGTATTGATATTTGATGGTGCCGAATAGTGGCTTGTTTGTGTGCGTGCTATTGAACAGCAGCGCGACCTGTACAGTAGAGGGATTAACTGGCACGATGTCAGACACGACTCGATAACAAAAGGGGCACGAACGTTTTTTTCAGTTTCAAGAGGGAACTATGAGTGTTCGTTAACGGGCTGCTATATATAGAAACAACATAACGCTATATGAATAGAAAGGTTACGTTTAGAGAGTAGTGACTTTGTGGCACGTACTGGGCATGCTGGCATGGTCGTGTCTAACATTCTTTGAGCTGTTAAAGGTGGCGAGAGGTAATAGGGCACGTAGGTCTACGCAAGTGTCATATTCTACCTCTGCACTGATTATATTGCATACGATTTCTAGATCGACAAGTCTATAATTTATGATCGGATTTAGCTTTTTGAAGTTGTTTTTTTTTTCGGGGGGGGGGGGGGGGGTATAGTGTAGATATATATATATATATATATATATATATAGAGGCCAATATATCTGGAGCACAAGTTTGGCTATTTGTATGTATTCATTTATCAAAGTGTTTCCAAAATTGATCATGCTTGTCCCCCTCAACGTCTAAACCTTACTACATAATAGTGATTCCTAACTTTTTATAAGTAACGAACCCCACCAGTTTCATATGCGCATTCACCGCACTGAAAAAATCTGATCGTGTATCATATGTTGGGTGTCTTGACCTCCACTGAACGCCTGAGCCACTGCCTTATATAGATCTAGAATCTAGTCCTAGTTCGGGGTCGTCAGCTCTTGGAACTCGTGGTAGTGATATCGTCAGAAAAATGTATCGGCTACTTTAACTATTGTCTCCCCCCACCCCACCCCACACCAAGAAAGTATCAAGAAGAAAAAAATACTAGAAAGAAACCCTGGATCATGATGATTTCCAAATGTCCCGGAGACTTTGCTTTGTACGGAAAATGAAGACTGAAGTGTTTAATGTGTTGATCAGTTGAGGTCATTTAGGTCGTAAGTGAATTCAGTTAAGCTGCGTCAAGGCCGTGAACAATTCAGCGGCTTGTGTGGTGTGTGTAATGGTGTTAGATGAGGGCGTGTGTGTTGTGTGTAATAGTGTGAGATGAGGGCGTGTGTGTTGTGTGTAATGGTGTGAGATGATGGCTTATGTGTGGTGTGTAATGGTGTGAGATGGGGACTTGTGTGGTGTGAGATGTGTGAGATGAGGGCGTGTGTGTTGTGTGTAATGGTGTGAGATGAGGGCGTGTGTGGTATGTAATGGTGTTAGATGAGGGCGTGTGTGGTGTGTAATAGTGTGAGATGAGGGCGTGTGTGTTGTGTGTAATGGTGTGAGATGAGGGCTTATGTGTGGTGTGAGATGTGTGAGATGAGGGCGTGTGTGTTGTGTGTAATGGTGTGAGATGAGGGCGTGTGTGTTGTGTGTAATGGTGTGAGATGAGGGCGTGTGTGGTGTGTGTAATGGTGAGAGATGGGGGCGTGTGTGGTGTGAGATGAGGGCGTGTGTGGTGTGTGTAATGGTGTGAGATGAGGGCGTGTGTGGTGTGTGTAATGGTGTGAGATGAGGGCGTGTGTGGTGTGTGTAATGGTGTGAGATGAGGGCGTGTGTGGTGTGTGTAATGGTGTGAGATGAGGGCGTGTGTGGTGTGTCTAATAGTGTGAGATGAGGGCGTGTGTGGTGTGTGTAATGGTGTGAGATGAGGGCGTGTGTGGTGTGTGTAATGGTGTGAGATGAGGGCGTGTGGTGTGTGTAATGGTGTGAGATGAGGGCGTGTGTTGTGTGTAATGGTGTGAGATGAGGGCGTGTGTGGCGTGAGATGTGTGAGATGAGGGCGTGTGTGGTGTGTGTAATGGTGTGAGATGAGGGCGTGTGTGGTGTGTGTAATGGTGTGAGATGAGGGCGTGTGTGGTGTGTGTAATAGTGTGAGATGAGGGCGTGTGTGGTGTGTGTAATAGTGTGAGATGAGGGCGTGTGTGGTGTGTGTAATGGTGTGAGATGAGGGCGTGTGTGGTGTGTGTAATAGTGTGAGATGAGGGCGTGTGTGGTGTGTGTAATAGTGTGAGATGAGGGCGTGTGTGGTGTGTGTAATGGTGTGAGATGAGGGCGTGTGTGGTGTGTGTAATGGTGTGGGATGAGGGCGTGTGTGGTGTGTGTAATGGTGAGAGATGGGGGCGTGTGTGGTGTGAGATGAGGGCGTGTGTGGTGTGTGTAATGGTGTGAGATGAGGGCGTGTGTGGTGTGTGTAATGGTGTGAGATGAGGGCGTGTGTGGTGTGTGTAATGGTGTTAGATGAGGGCGTGTGTGGTGTGTGTAATGGTGTGAGATGAGGGCGTGTGTGGTGTGTGTAATAGTGTAAGATGAGGGCGTGTGTGGTGTGTGTAATGGTGTGAGATGAGGGCGTGTGTGGTGTGTGTAATGGTGTGAGATGAGGGCGTGTGTTGTGTGTGTAATGGTGTGAGATGAGGGCGTGTGTTGTGTGTAATGGTGTGAGATGAGGGCGTGTGTGGCGTGAGATGTGTGAGATGAGGGCGTGTGTGGTGTGTGTAATGGTGTGAGATGAGGGCGTGTGTGGTGTGTGTAATGGTGTGAGATGAGGGCGTGTGTGGTGTGTGTAATAGTGTGAGATGAGGGCGTGTGTGGTGTGTGTAATAGTGTGAGATGAGGGCGTGTGTGGTGTGTGTAATGGTGTGAGATGAGGGCGTGTGTGGTGTGTGTAATAGTGTGAGATGAGGGCGTGTGTGGTGTGTGTAATAGTGTGAGATGAGGGCGTGTGTGGTGTGTGTAATGGTGTGAGATGAGGGCGTGTGTGGTGTGTGTAATGGTGTGAGATGAGGGCGTGTGTGGTGTGTGTAATGGTGTGAGATGAGGGCGTGTGTGGTGTGTGTAATGGTGTGAGATGAGGGCGTGTGTTGTGTGTAATGGTGTGAGATGAGGGCGTGTGTGGCGTGAGATGTGTGAGATGCGGGCGTGTGTGATGTGTGTAATGGTGTGAGATGAGGGCGTGTGTGGTGTGTGTAATGGTGTGAGATGAGGGCGTGTGTGGTGTGTGTAATGGTGTGAGATGAGGGCGTGTGTTGTGTGTAATGGTGTGAGATGAGGGCGTGTGTGGCGTGAGATGTGTGAGATGCGGGCGTGTGTGATGTGTGTAATGGTGTGAGATGAGGGCGTGTGTGGTGTGTGTAATGGTGTGAGATGAGGGCGTGTGTGGTGTGTGTAATGGTGTGAGATGAGGGCGTGTGTGGTGTGTGTAATGGTGTGAGATGAGGGCGTGTGTGGTGTGTGTAATAGTGTGAGATGAGGGCGTGTGTGGTGTGAGATGAGGGCGTGTGTGGCGTGAGATGTGTGAGATGCGGGCGTGTGTGATGTGTGTAATGGTGTGAGATGAGGGCGTGTGTGGTGTGTGTAATGGTGTGAGATGCGGGCGTGTGTGGTGTGAGATGAGGGCGTGTGTGGTGTGTGTAATGGTGTGAGATGCGGGTGTGTGTGATGTGTGTAATGGTGTGAGGTGAGCGCGTGTGTGGTGTGTGTAATGGTGTGAGATGAGGGCGTGTGTGGTGTGAGATGAGGGCGTGTGTGGTGTGTGTAATGGTGTGAGATGAGGGCGTGTGTGGTGTGAGATGAGGGCGTGTGTGGTGTGTGTAATAGTGTGAGATGAGGGCGTGTGTGATGTGTGTAATGGTGTGAGATGAGGGCGTGTGTGGTGTGTGTAATGTTGTGAGATGAGGGCGTGTGTGGTGTGTGTAATAGTGTGAGATGAGGGCGTGTGTTGTGTGTGTAATGGTGTGAGATGAGGGCGCGTGGTGTGAGATGTGTGAGATGCGGGCGTGTGTGGTGTGAGATGAGGGCGTGTGTGGTGTGTGTAATGGTGTGAGATGCGGGTGTGTGTGATGTGTGTAATGGTGTGAGGTGAGCGCGTGTGTGGTGTGTGTAATGGTGTGAGATGCGGGCGTGTGTGGTGTGAGATGAGGGCGTGTGTGGTGTGTGTAATGGTGTGAGATGCGGGTGTGTGTGATGTGTGTAATGGTGTGAGGTGAGCGCGTGTGTGGTGTGTGTAATGGTGTGAGATGAGGGCGTGTGTGGTGTGAGATGAGGGCGTGTGTGGTGTGAGATGAGGGCGTGTGTGGTGTGAGATGAGGGCGTGGGTGGTGTGAGGGCGTGTGTGGTGTGAGATGTGTGAGGTGAGAGCGTGTGTGGTGTGAGATGTGTGAGGTGAGGGCGTGTGTGGTGTGTAATGGTGTGAGATGAGGGCGTGTGTGGTGTGAGATGAGGGCGTGTGTGGTGTGAGATGAGGGCGTGTGTGGTGTGAGATGTGTGAGGTGAGAGCGTGTGTGGTGTGAGATGTGTGAGGTGAGGGCGTGTGTGGTGTGTAATGGTGTGAGATAAGGGCGTGTGTGATGTGAGATGTGTGAGGTGAGGGCGTGTGTTGTGTGAGATGTGTGAGATGAGTTTGTGGTCAGCAACTGTCAAGAAAAAAAAACCTAGCTCTTGAGTTATCCATTAAATGTAAATTTATTAATCTATGAACATTTCCTTAATCAATTCAAAGATATTTCTAAAACTCTCCAGGGGTCTTCTATAAATGTAAACATTGACACCGGAAGGTGGACGGTTCTAGATTTAGTGACGATGTGCTACGAGGGTTGGGGTGATTATTAATAAGGGAGGGGGTGCGGTTACGTCATTTTAGATGAATGGGTTTAGTAACAATCGGGTTAAGGGGAAATGTAGATCATTGCGATAGAAGTGCAGTAACTATATAAAATGTTGGATTATTGCTTAGAAAATTGTAGTAGCCTCCCCTCTAAAGTTGGTTTTATTTAGCAATATTGTGAGTTTTTAAATTTTTTCATCGCGTTTGCACTTGCGATGTGTATACTATTATTATACACTTCTAGAAAAAAAAACTTTGCATCAAGGGGTCGTCCATAAATGACGTCACACTTGTAGGGGTGAGGCGGGGGGGGGGGGGGTCCATAATTTTGTGACGGTGTGTGACGAGGAGGAGGGAAGGGGAATCAGATGTTGCGACGTCACACTTTTGCATTATAAAAAAGCAATGTTAGAAAACTAATTTCAGACGTTATTTCGCGTTTTAGAAAACCTTTTTTAATAAAAGGGAATAAGAATAACTATTAGAATTTTAGGAGATTGCAGTAAGTTTATATAGAGTAATTTGGGGTAGGTTAGCACAAAACCAGGGGAAATTTTCACAGGTAAGTGTTAGAATTAGTGCAGAGAGCACTTGGGGTGGGGTATATAAACCGGCGGCTTAGCCTTGGAGGTGATGGCCCTAGCCAGTAATCTATGCAGCACATATGTTGGCGCTATAGTCTTCTAAACTCTTCTTAGATGAGCTCTACACAGGCAATTCCCCATCAAGAAAGATACACTATACTGTTCGCATAGCCAAAAAAGAGTACAGATGACTTATTCTTCATTTTTAATCATCTGTGACTAAGAGAAAGATATAATAGAGAAAAAAATTACAAAGTTCACATCTGATGGGTGGGTAACTTTCTGAAGTTGGTGAACGTAAAGGCATCTGTGCATGGTAGTTATCTTTCCATATACCAAAAAACAAACAAATCTATATTTTCTACAATGGACGCGAGCGAGAAAGTATTGGAGAGGCCCATTAAATAATTTTAAAATCATGCGCGGCGTAGTTACAATTAATATGGTTATAAAATCCTGTCTGTCTGTTTTTTTTCAGACTTTACTAAAGATTGGATGTATCTGATGTTTTTTATACTTTCGGTAACTAAATAAAATTTTTAAAAAAAGCAAAAACAATTTGGTTCTCAAGTGTAAAGGCGACATAAACAATGGCATCCTGCTATTCGATAGGCTGCTATAAATTTTATTGTACACATTGTAAGCGAAAAAAAAAGGAAAACTAGGTCATGGGGTTTAAATTTGCATTGTTCTTTAAAAACTTTATCTGCAAAGTTTTGTAAACAAATAGTTATCAATCACTGAGTTCCTGTACAGCCAATCAATATTTGTCTTATGAAAGTGATATATCCAGTTATAACTTAGGCTTGATAAAAATAAATAGAAATGTAGCCTTCAAACTCAACAAATTATTTTCTAAAAATATAAAATTTCTGAATTAATTTTAGGCTGAAGTTTTTACTTTTTATTATTTTTATGGTCGCTTTGCTAAATCTAAAAAAGCATGTTTTTATTCCATGTCAACAACATGATGGAAGGATTCTCATCAACTCGCTCGCCTCCATTGCCCTAAAGACCATCAAGTCTGAAAGAATACATTGCTAATTTTTAGATGTAGGCCTAGTACTAGTGCAATTTCACTATACAAAGTGGCATTTTTATTTTATAATATTAATACATATTGTACATCAAAAAAGTGTTTAGAATTTTAACATTAATATTATGATTAAATACTATACAAATTATCAACTAAAATAGAATAAATCTTAGCTGGTAAATCATGGGATCTAGATTCTAGAACTTAAGAATAAAGAGGGTAGAATTGCTTATGCTTAATTTAATTATTAAATAAATAGATCTAATTTAATTTTAGATAGAATAAAAACTTTAAACTAGCCAAGATAAGAAGTTTAAAGAAGACTGAAGACAGTGAAGAGGGTTGAATATAGATCTATTTATAAATCAATTTCAATCTAAACATGGAAGTACGGTGGTAACTTACGGTAATCTATCGTTTTGGGTACGTAAAATCGCCCGCGGCTATTAATGTACGAAAACGTTACCTCATTGTCAAGGCTGTAATAGAAGTATATTGTGATATGTTTGTGTCAAATATTATAGATAAATGAATAATAAACCTAAATCAATGGCTAAATTAAAATATATCAATATATATATTATATAGGCCAGAAATTAACTTTAAACAGCTGTGTCTGCAAGCAAGATTTGCCATATAAACAGCAGCGATAGATTACCTAACTTACTTTATTTTGTAAAATTAATTCAATGATTTTCTATATCTAGACTCTAGATTATTTTTTTTTTTAATTTTAATTTTGTTTCCATGCTGAAGAATCAAATCCTAATCGTCAATGTAAACAGGAACCGAACTGTTTATCCCCCTTGCTGTTTCTAAGTGTACTATTAAAATTTTAACAACGTACCGGCTTTTTTTTTTTTAATAATGAGAATTTTTTAAATATATAAATATAGATCTATATTTAAATTAAAATGTCTTGGTTAATAACAGATTTATTATATTTTTTTTAAACTTGCATACGTTGGTCGATAAATGAAGCAAGCATTGGTATTAAATATAAATCAATTATTTTTGGCTTCGGACTTTTTGAATTGGCCTCTAGGTCAATTTTCGTTTCTATGTGACGACAAGTTAGCATCAAAAATGGCCGACGATTTCATCAAATTTTGAATCAGATACTTTAAAGACTAAATAAAAACGTTGCTGTTTACTTCTTTAACTTAAATACGCCATCTTCATCAAAATGGCATCGTCGATATATAGGAAAAAACATGGTGGTACAGTAAAAATTCACGATAAAGCTGTAGTGGACCATGTTGTAGGTGACAGTGAAAATGCAAAAGCAGAAATTGAAAACAAATGCACTGCTTACAAAGATATGTTTGATAAGGTAATATTATAACATAAAATAGGAGGCCATGCAAAATAATATTCAAAAGGCTAGTATTAAAAAAATTCACCATTTTAATTATTAATTGGTAAAAGTAATAAAACTAATAGTAATACTGTTACCTAATATTATTACTATTATAAGTATTATTATTATTTTACAGTAATAGTAATACTTATTAAATTAGGTTAATAAAACTTGTTTTATAAAATCAGAAAATTTAGTTAATATTTCTTATTTAGGGTAAGATTTGTTAGATATTTTTTTTTATTTAAAGTACTATAATATATTAAAATTTTAAAATATCTGCTCAGGAATCAAGCAAATTTTCAACAAAATCAGAGTTCATCAATGAGTGTTTACCTAAAGTTGAATCCAAAAGAAGTATGACAGGTCAGTCCAGAAACTCTAGGAGCTCATCGAATCTTCAAGACCAATCCCTTAAATTACAAAATTGGATTGATAAAAAGACTATTAAAGAACTACAGGTACTTTGGTTTTATAAAAAAACTAGCTGGGCTATAAAAAAGTACCTTTTCAGTTTAATGGTCCCAAGAGAAGATGGAGTAAAGTTCAGTCTTAATACAGAACAAGAAAATAACAGTTCCAGATGATTATTACAGTCTTTTATTTTTATTTTCTTGGTGTTATTGAAATTAATTTTTGTACCCATCCCGCATGTTGCTGTGGACTGACACAATATTTTAAGAGGATTGCATCAATGCGTTATCAATTTTGTAATTTTAGATGCATGCCCTTGTTTTCTACAATGGAGTTATATAAATGTTAACAAAGCAGGCTCATAGTTGTTGGGGCATGGGTTTGTTTACACTACTGCTCAGATGCAACAGGGTGTGCTTAGTGAAAACCTTGAGTGTACATTGATCACCCGCTGTAATAGTGAAGTAGGACATACCTCAGTGACCCCACAGGTGTCAGGGGCCTTTGTGGGACACTCTCATGAGCCACCGGTTACACAACCACAGGAGTGGCAAGTATGACACCTGGTTCAGTTTAAATCATTAAATGTCCATTGCCACCATGTCTCTAATGTAGGGTGCAGGTCACCCGACCTCAAGAGTGTCGGCAGACATGCCTGATTTGATTGAGACAATGATTATAGTAGCCCACCATATCCTTAGTGTATTGCACTTTTTAAAACAAACATATGTGCCATAGTGCTTACAAGGGAGCTCAGGACACCGAATCCCATCACGTCAGGGTGTTGGAAGATGGGCCTGATTCAATTAATGAATGATTATAGTAGTCCATCATAATCAGTGTATTGCACTCTTTAAAATGAATGTAGGCTCATGGGAAAGTGGCACCAAATTGCACCCTGCTGGGGTGCTATTCCTTCGAAATGTAAATTCTTTTTTCCCAACAACTTGCCAACATTTCATGGTAATCAGATGAAAGTTGTAGTAATACATAAAGGACAAACAAATAAACAAACATACATACTTCCATTTATATGTGTATAGATTTTATTTATTGTTTAGGAGAGAGCTGATACTGAAAGTCTTGAAACAAAAAAGTTGTATTCAGAACTAATGGAAACAGAGCAAACTTTTGTAAAGGTAATGTGGTTAATTTTTTTAAAGTTCATTTTTGTTTTTTTCTCTCCAAAACCCTAATGATTGGAAACTAATTTAAAATGATGAATAATTTTCACTGAAATATATTTTAAAATATACAAAAATATAGGCCTACATTTATTAAAATGACAAACTTAATACACAACATTAGTTATTTATTTTCTACACCCTAACATTCTCAGTTAATTAGCTACCAATCAGCACTGTTACTTGGGCTGAACCATAATTGTTTAGATTGATGCATTTATTTTTAAAGTATATATACATTTTTTAAATTTTGCCTGAAATCTAGAAACTAGATGAACTACTGTCACACAAAGATCTTGTTGATCTTCGTAGAAAAGAGCTACTTTATTTACAATGGTCGGAAGAAGTGTATGAGCCTATAAGAAAAAAAATACTTCAAGCTATAGATGGTTCTGAATGGTCAAAGCTTGACAGGCGCAAGAGAGAATTACACAAGCAATTTTTGGAGCATGTCAATAAGCGAGTAAGTGGAATAAAAAATTAAAACACTTAAAAATTAAATTTAGTCAGATATTTCAACAATTTAGATACTGTATTTAGGTATTACCATTCTTTTTAATCAAATATTGAAAGTCTCTTTTCAATGCTCGTAAAGGGCCATGTATTTTTGGAAGATGATGATAAAGAGCAGTACTATGCCCAAGCACTTAATGATTCCCGTCCAGCACCTATAAAGGTTAGGCTTTTAACATTGCTAAAGCTGAAATAAATATAACTTCACTTGCATACATTTTATATATATATATATATATATATATATATATATATATATATATATATATATATATATATATATATATATATATATATATATATACACACACACAACGCCATAACATTTTAAGAGTGAATTATTTATTTTATTATCGTTTTGGAAAATTAGCACTAGGCCTACTTTCAAAAACTGGAATTAATTAAGAACGTATATTACAAAATAAGTTTTATTTATTAAAGCCTTTTCTAGTCCACATAAAACAAGTTTTCATGAAGGTAAATGTATTCATCAGATTAAAACTGAAGCTCTTAGAGATCCTTTGCTCACACTTGGTAGAAAAAAAGCTGAAGAGGAGCGAACAATCCTTCGCTGTATGACAGGACAACATTACACAGATGAGGATATCGAAAAGGTACTTTTTTTTAGTTACACTTAGTAATACAATTTTTTATTAATTTTTTAATCAATTCAATATGAATGCAAAATTTGTCTTCATAAAAATAACTAAAATAAAAATTAAGTGCAAACACTGTATTATTTACTGTATTCTGAGAGAAAAAGCTTTTGTGTATGCCTCAGTTTACCATACAAGAGCACACATTTTGTTTGTTACTTAAATTAACTTCTTTGTATGCTTGTTAATAAGCCGCTGTTTAAAAAATATCTCTGCTTAAAATTAAAAGGGCAATTTTTTTAAATTTAAGAATGATGCATGATAAATTGTGCTGTATAAATCAATTTCTGTTCAATCCTACCAATATATTTACTTCTTAGCCAAATGATGTTAAGTTGTTGATGCAATAAATGTTGTTTAAGAAAAAAACTAGTAGTAATAAGTAGTATAGTTTATATATTTACATGCATTAATAAAAAAAATATTGAACGTGCTGATTACTTGGCATAGAGCTAAATCTTACCATACTCAAAGAAGAATACGCTGCATAAAAATGGTATAACTTTGCTCAGAACTGTCCACCTCCTCAATAAAAAGCAAGTCCACACAGCTCTGTGGTTAGGGAAAGTTAGGTCGCTCAGCAGACTTTACCTTATGTACAACATGGTCAAACAGAAGAGTGCTAACCTGAAAGTCTTGAGTTTGGATCCCCACTTTGAGAGGACAGAGAAACAGGTGAACTCTACTTCATCTGTACAATGGACCATTAGTTTATCCCTTTATTTGCTGAGGGGAAGAACCAAATGAATCCGACTTTATTTGCCCTTTGGAAATTTTAGTGGACAGTTGTAACTTACTAATTTTTAAAAGATATAACAATACTGGACCCGAGTCATTTTGAAATGGAATGAAAAATAATTTGTTTCAGTTTCAGATCCAGATTATGTGTGTCCTCACCAGAAAACTAATACAAATATCAAACAGTGTGTTTATGTAATTTCAGGTTAAATTACCACCACTACCTCTTGTTCCTTTGGGTAGACATGGTGTCAACAGTCGCAAATGGCTACAGATGCCTCTAAATAACATTGAAAGTGAAATTCGCCAGAGAAGAAGGTATACTTTTGCTTTTATCTTCAGCATAATGTTCTGAAAAACTGTTACATGTGAAGCATGTTTTAATTATAAATGCGCCTGCTAGAATATAATAGGCATTGTTTTGCAATTCAAAGTTTTTTACACCTGTCATCTCAAAAATAAAATAGGCAAAACCAACAACAGCAGAAGGGAGAAATGCTAAAAGGTTGCCTTTTTTAAATTTATTTGTGAACATTCTTGAATTTAAAAAGTTATTTAACTGTTGAACTATTGTGCTATGCAGTTGAAAGCACTGAGCAAAAGTATGCAAGTTTAGAAGTTGAACTGCTTTTTTTTTTACATTTGATTGGGGGGGGGGATTTGTTTGGTTTTACATGGCAATATAGTTTTTTTGTGTTATAGGTTGTTTTTATTTTGGTATTAGAAAGAACACCTAGATCAGTGGCTCTTAACCTTTTTGGTATGGGACCCTACCAGTGTCACTCATCATGTGAGTCTGGTGTGTGTTGAATCCCTAAGCCTGACTCACCAAACCTGTAGGGTTCAATCAAACCCAGGTTAAGAATCACTGACCTATTTAAAAGCTATTAGATCCACTTATTATTAATATTTTAAAATTGAATGATGAATGGATGTTTTAATATAATTTTTTTTTTTGCAATCTTCATTCCATTTCTAAAACATGGTACTTTGAACTACATTTCTAAGAAAAATTATTCTGTAGGCCGCATATAAAAATATGAAATTAACTATTTTTGAAAATTGTTTCTATTTTCTACAAGCAATAAAAATGAAGGCTATGTATAATGTGGTCAACTTTCATTTTACAGAGGTAATTTATGGGTAGAACCTATATCACAACATCTGATTTGTATATTGGATAGTCTATGTGTAGTGCATGATCACTATTTAAAAATTGTGCATGATATAGATTTTACATTATTATGTCGTAAACACTTTAATATCAAATAATATGAAGAAGGGCTAGCAGTTTTTCTTACTTAAGTTTTGTTTCATGAGCCAATGTTTTTATGTTTATTTCTTAGCAGCTTTTAAAATGTGCTGTTATTAAAGACGACTGTTTTTTAATTTAGAACTGAGTGCTATATTTTGATCTTTTAAAATAAGTGTTAAATGGCATCTACCATTATTATTTTCTTTTACAAATAACATATTGAAATTTTGACTCACTTTGAAATCATTTATATTTAGTTCATTATCTATTTGAATTACGATTTCGTATGAAATACTTAATCATGTAGACTTCATTATTTAGAGAAACAATATAAAAAATTATAACTTTTATTTATCACTTCACTGTGGTTTGTGTTAAGGCACAGGTGAATCCACTGAAGAATAATACTTCTTATTTCACTAGCTCAGCTATATTATTTCTCCTTCACTTTTATGCCTATTTTGTTGTTTTAAAAACTTATCAATACATAAAGCTTCAACTAACATGTGAAATTATTCAATTAAAATGTGGTAAGTCAATGCTGATTTAACAAAACTGTTATAATGTTAATTATAGAAAAGTCAATGTATCTTTTGATAATACATTACAGGTAATATGGGTCACTCTATTATAACACAATGTAATAGGTGGTTAGAAAATCTATAATTTGACAGGACATAGTTGACTTGGCTAGTAAAAATTAAGTTGTAGGCTACTTGACAAAAGGCAGACTTCACTTAATTCAATATTTGTATCACTTAAAACTTAGTAATATCATAAACGTCTCAAAGTGGGCATGTTAACTAATAATGCACATTGTAGTAGAAATAGTTGTGATAATACAATTTATATGATTTTTTTATACTAACCCTCTATTTAATTAATGTTGGCAGATGACATTATTTTAATAGGCATATCCTTATACATCATAATTACTTTAGTATCTGGTTAATTTATTTTCAATTTTCCAGGAATCGAATGCTTGGAATCAACACAAAATCAGTCATTGACTTCGGCGCATGGTCATTGGCAGAATTTGATGCAAAGGTATAGAATAAATACAATTGTTTTATTATTTCAAAACTATCTTCATTTCAAAAGGTATTATCCAATTTTTTTTAAATCAATGATTTAGAAAAACTATTTCAAAGTAATTTTGTGCATGAAGTCAGAGAAATTTAAGAAGTCAAATCTTTGATGGTAGGTCTACAAGATCACTTTTTTGCAAAGTGATTTAGTGAAGCAAAGTGCACTTGCATTTATGGTATATTTTAACCAGGATTTATATCTAACTGGCTGATGTTATTTATCTCATTTGATTTTTTTCTACCTGAAAACACAGATTACTGAACAAGAACTTCAAATCCCAAAGAAACGAATATTTGCAGAAAAGCCCCCTTATGGGAAACCACCAGCCGAAGTACAGAAAGCACCCTTTATTGACCCGGAGGAATTTGCAGACAAAATCGTCAACACAAATCCATTTCCAGCGCACATAGCCAGACTTAAAGCTGAGGCAGAAGAAATGCGTGAATATTATAAATACCAACAAGAACAGTATGAGCGGTTCTTGCAAGAACAACCTTATTACATGGAGGACCAGATGACTCAACAGACATCAGATCAATTGCAACAGATTGTAACAGCTTAATATAGAGTTTTACTTTGAAAACGTGTTTATAAAAATGGCTTTTTGTTATGTTTGCTTTGTTACATTTTTAACTTACAGTTCTGTATCACTAATAGTGGAATTAAATATTTTATATATTAAAGTTATGACACATTTCATTCAATTCCTGTACATATTAAACATAATTTTCCAATGTTTAATCCTAATAACTAAAATTGGTGTCAGCAGGTAGATAATAGTTAGGCAAGATATTTGAAGAAAAAAAACATCTTTGCTTATGACTTTATTCCAGTTTTGAAATCTATACAATTAATAAAGGACTGATAATTTTATAATAAATGAGCTATACGTGGCACAACATTGATGCTGACTGAACATTTACATCTAGCATCATGAGTTTCATGATGGGCTAAATCCATTCGCAAGGTAAAACAATCATTACAATTACAGCAGACAGCACTGACTGACAAAAGTGATATTCAAAAGATAGGAAGTAAATGGTAAATTCATTGCATTACTAAATTTCTTTAGTTTAACTAGTTTGTGTTGTATCCAAATTTTTGTCCACACTTTTTGTTTAAGTTCAATTTTCTGAATAATCCAACTGGTTAAATAACTGGTTAAAATTTATTCAATAAATGTGCATACAAATACTAAATTTGTAAAAGAATGCTTTTTCTCCATTGAGATGATGTAGTATGACATTTCACAGGTAATAGGTTCACAAAATTAGACCATACTTTCCTTTTACATTATTACAGTGACCACAATCTAAAACCGAGAAAATAAATGTAAATGTTGGTTACCGCTTAGAACCTTACCCTTCTTAACTTCCCAATATATATATATATATTTACATATATATATTTGGCAAGTAATGTATATATTTTGAGGGGATAACCAATTCTAAGATGATATGCATTAAATAGCTCTATATGAATAAGCGCTTAAAGCAGTAGGTAACCTCAGTATGTACTTTTCAACACAAAATACATTCAACTTAACTGCTTGACTTAGTTCAAGTTGCACACATTGCTTACCCAAAGCAGAATCAACATTGACATGCAGTCCAATAAATAAGTATGAGCATGTGTGGACATGTCCAAAGAAAGTTTGGACTGCTTACTTCTTTACATCTTAATAAAAATGTTAATGAACTTTCATTCAATCCACTGGTCAAACCATCAATGAATACTAGACAGTGTGATATAACAGTACTATGTAACAAGGCAATCTACAAAAACATTCAACAAAAACTACACTAAGAGTAAGCTAAGATTTATAAAGAAAATAACTCAGAAATAACATGTATCTTTTACAAATTTTAAAGGCATGTTATTTCTTTAAAGTGAAGTATTAAATATTTGTATAGACATACATAATCTTTACTTGAAATATCTGGTGGGGTGACTTTTTTTAATACCTGTGGTCTAGATCAATAATAAATACAACAATAAAAAGAAAAATTAGAGTGCTCTTTATCTACTCAAGTTTTACTATAAAAAGTACAGCTAAATCAGACTATCACAAAATACAAGCCACTTGATTGACTAAATTATTCACACTTATTGTCATAGTGAAATGACATCATTGATCAAACATTTCATATATTTAACATACTTATTGCTCTAGCTAGGATTGATACTAAAATATATCAAAAGCTATTAACACTTATTTGGTCATATGAATTTTACGAAACTAAAAATTGTATAGTTCAAACATCAAAAGTAACTAACTATAATATAGAGAATAAGCATTACACGATAAAAGAAAAGAAATGGTGAATATCACAGAAACCGTATAAACAAATTTCCTCATACATAATTAGTTGTTTTTAGTCATTGAGTTAAAGACAGTTGAACTAAATTGCATTTAAAATATGGAACAATTACATTTGATAAATTCATGATACAATGAGTAGATGAGATAAAATGTATATAACTGTTGAATTCATGCATTGATAATTATTCTACAAAACATTGTTAGTTCATTAGACTTGGTCTGTTTTTGATTTTTATGAAACGAAGTAAATAAATATGTGAATAATTAAGTGAATATCTAAGTCAGAAAAATCAGAAACAGAATAGTATAAATTGCAAATAATACATCATCATTTTATAAACCAAATGCTACTAATGTTGCCCCAAAAACCAAAATATTGTGTTATACATGTGCTTGTTCATTTTATTTGCATGTGGTGATGCAAAGTAAGAACAGAGCCAAAAAATTAATACTTGCATGTAGATATTAAAAAATATTTATAAAAATGAAATGAAGACATGACTTGCAATATATACAAAATTTCACAAATATATAAGGAACTGTTGCTAGTCCCTGAAGCCATTCAGCTTCATATCATGTGTATTACTTGTTAACCTATAATGTATTTTCAGTGATTTTAATTTAAATTTTTTGCTCTACTTCACACTTGCATAAATGTTAAAAATTCATGATCCCACATCAACTCAGATATAATGTATCTCTACATAATTATTTCATCAATTTGTGAAAGTTAAAACAAGAATTGAAGAAATAAATTGTTTTAGGATGCGTAGACTAGCAGATATGAAAACAAAAACAGGTACAAATTAAAATATTTTGTTGGTGAACATTTGTTTTAAAAAAGTTTCAAGTGATTTTGGGGACAATATCACAAAGGTTAATTAGGAAATCTATTTCAGTTCTATGACTGAGTTCTAGAAATAAATGTTTGAGGAGAAAATAAGGCAGACCTTTAGAGCTTTCAAGCTCTGTATACTAGCATTTCTCTTACACCACAGTCAATATTATAACAGAATACCAGGCCAGATATACCTTACAGATAAAAATTTATATGAATGGCAGATCACATAACTAGCCACTACTCTCATTTTTCCTAGAATTAAATCCTTGAGGAAAATAAAGTAGATGTAAGTGAATGTAAGTTTTTTCAATACATAATTGCACATCATTAGTTAACTGGGCCCTAATGCATGGTGATGATTTGTTATTTCAAACTTAATTATTGCAGGGAGAGGTTGGTGCAGCAATAGTAACATTAAAAATGATTAGTATGTTTTTAATGTGTAAAGAAACACAAGAGCTTTAAAATTTTGTACAAGAAACCTCAGAAATAAATGCTGATTTAAAAAAAAAACATTGAAAAAAATTGTGAATTTCAACCAAAAACAAAGACAAAGCCAAATAAATTCTTATTAATTTATTGCTTGCTCCAGGCAAACAAATTAGTTCGTACAGTCTTTAAAATGTCTATTCTTGGAATTTGCACTCTTTATGTCAATCCTAACTGAAGACAGCATCACTGAGGTGTTAACTTGTTACATGAGACGTTCAGTTTTACATCCTTTAAACTGTATTTTCTTCTAGTATGTTACATGGCAAAGTTCAGCACAACCTAATGCAACTACATTTTCTGGGTCAAAATTTCATCTTCTAAAACAAAATCAAATGAAAAATGCACACTACCCGTAAGATAGTCCATGGTAATGTTTTAAAAACCCAAGTTCACAACAAACACTCAGTAACACACGCTAAACTAGTGGTGTGCTGGGTCTGCCATACTCTCTGCTATTTTGAATCAATAATAAAACTGCATCTGTAATAAAATAAATTAGATTGAAAATAATTGAATAATACTTTGGATCTTAAGTTTTTTTATTTAAAGTTTGATTTCTTTAAACAAATTAAGCTATTGCTCAGAAAAAACGGCCTAAAATAAAAAAAAATGTTGAAGTAGGAAAATTCATTAAAAAATCTACTGAACTAAATACCTAAAGATGTGTTAGATATACTGCTTTTACAAATTTCAGGAGGATAAATATGAGACTACTATTACTATGACAGACAATCACTCATTTTCATATTACTTTCCTCAATATTAGCATAAAAACCCTAATCTCTGATTTACATTGGCACAAAACATCAGTTAAGAAACTGAGTGCACACAAAAAAAAGGGATTGTTTAATGAATTAACAATTACAGCCTCATAAGACTTTTTGCCCTCTATTCCCAGCCCATTTTTATGATTTGCCCCTTCCTGCCTAGAGATTATTTTTCCATAGTCACCATTCTCATAGGGTTCAAAGCAATATATGCAGTATATTTGTTTTTAAAAATTGATAATGAAATGTATAGCATTGAGTAAAATTAAATGAAGATAGATGTACCAATAAATTGATCACAATACATATTTTATTATGGTAACCATTTGGTGTTTGAGCATTGGATTATCGGGACTAGGTGTGATGTGTAGCTACTCTAAATATTTACATCGGGATTTAAAGCAGTTCTATTCCATTTATTAATGTGCAACAAATTATATTCTTCTAAATCTGATTAAACTTTAATAGTAGTGGTCAAAATTTTGCTCTTAAGTTTCCAACAGTTCCCATGACAGGGGATAGACAGTGGAATCAAGATAAATAATTCTTATGGTTTTGTGAGAAATCGGAAACATAAAATGCTAATAAATTGAAAATGAATGACAAAGCAAATCTTACCATCAGTCTCACAATGCCCCAAAAGGATCATTCACATTGCCAGTTTGCCCTGCTTGTGCTTGTGGAGGCCGAGGTTGTTGGAAGCCACCCATCATTGGCATCCTTTGCATTCCATATATGTTTGGATTAGGCATACCCATTTGTGGTGCCATTCCCATTCCCATAGGTTGGCCCATCTAAAATACAAGTTTAAAAGCTCTGCCAAAATGTCACACTATTTAACAATGCTAAATGACAAAAAAATAATTCTAAGAACAAAATTACCAAAAAAGATTAGAAAGTTTTTCAGTACACTAGCAAATGGTTTCTAGTTTAAAATCACACTTTTTGTTGATTATAAATTGTCACCAAAAAAAGTTGTGCATTACAGTACATATACTAAGTTAACAAAGCATCCCAAACAGATACACTACAGAAAAATAAATGAACAAAACCTTTACCAAACTTACCATCATTGGTTGAACCATCGGTGCTCCCATAGGTGCTCCCATTGGCGCTCCTCCCATTGGTGCAGGGTACATCATCGGTGCTCCAGGAGCTCCCATCTAAGATTAACGTAAGTTTTATCAGTGTAAGGCTAATTTACGCATAAAAATCTAAAACTTTAAACCATGTCTATGTGCATGCATCTGTTCATAAATAAGAAAAAGAAAACATGCACACAAAAAAGGAGCTAAAGTACCATGGGCTGTTGGAAGACCGGCTGAGCTCCCCATGGTGTTGTGGTAGATGGTGCAACTGGCTGACGCTGGAATGCATTTCCTCCTGTTAGTTTACTTTCACCTTTAGGCTGCCATTGATGATCTCTGATTATTAAAGGATTATATACATGTATATAGGATATATGTAATAAAAATGTGAATGGGTAACTTTTGTCTTTAAGTTCATTTTTACCAATCTCTAGGTATTGAAATTGTGTACAAATAAGTTAATTTTAAAAAGTAAATACAAACTTTTTAGATGCAGTGGCACCTCCGCGCACATTGAGATTTGAAGCTATAGAAGCCAATGAAGTATCTAAGTCCTTGCCAATAGGCTTAGCTTGCAGTGATGGCTGAGGTGTTTGGGACGGTGATGTTTTGTTCATAGGTTGGAGAACATCCCCAAATGCATCGAACCCTTAATAAAAGTTAATACTATTAATGTAATGTGCAACAAGTTATTGTTGCATACAAATAGGCTACCACTATAAAAACATTTAGGAGTTTTTGTAATCCTGAATTGAAAATAACTTTGTACTGTGAAGTTGCTGTTTTATGTCAATTATTTTTAAAATGTTTTTACAGTTCTTATTAATTTAGAATTCTAATTAGCTACTTATGAAAAGTATTCAAGAACCTTTATAGACGATCACATATTATTAAAAAAAAATAATTGTAATATTAACACAATATTAAAACAAACTGCAACTAAATATGTTGAGAATAAAGAAACAAATATCATGCAAATCAAATATAGAAAATCTATTCAATCTAATTACAATGAAACCTCTTAAAAAATCATTGCTAGATCTATGTAAATTTACATGCAGACTTGGTACTACTAGATTTGTTTTACTTTAAATATGTTTATCATTAACTGGCACATCTACATCAAAACTGCAAGTATTATAGGGAAAAACACAGGATGGTAGAGCAATGATAGAGCATCCAAATAGACAAAGTTAAAAAGCAAAAAATGTTATGAAGATTTGATTTAAGCTGAAGTTTTTTTAATTGTATTACTGTGAAAAGGTATAATACAGTTTTTAAATATTAAAATAGGAGTAATACTTGTTAAGAATTTAAATTAGTAGTAAAAAAATTAAGGAAAATAAATTTTCAACCAGCTGAAAAAAGTAAATCAGTTCACCTTGAATCGTGTTTAAGTAATTTGATGTGAACTGACCTTAAAGAGTGAAAAGATAGTTTAAATGAAATAATAAATATTATTTAAATTCATTATCTTATGTTGGCAGAATGTTTTTTTTAGTGCTAAAATTTTACTAACTTGGTTTTAAAATAAAAAGCAAGTGCAGTAAAACAAAAAACCTGTTTAAAAAGGAACATTTAAACATCATTTTAGAAGGTGAGACAATCTGTTACTGACAGAACTAAAAATTTTGGGTGATTGACTAAGTCTTGAGTATTAAGATAAAAGAAATAGTTACATTTGCTTATAACTAAATGACATTACCAAGAGAGTTCAATTTACAAAAGTTATCTTTCTATATTTTTTGCTTTGCTATTATGTTTTATTAAATTATCTAGAAAAAATATTAACCAACATATTTAAATATCACATTAATAATAGACACTGAGTAAAATAAGCAACTAGTTCAATTAAAAAATTCATTTATCTAAGACTGCATTACAAAAATAAAACATATCAAAACACGAATATAAAATAAATTCAGGAAAAAATGTTAATTAGAATACTAAATCAACTTCTACAAGTTTAGGTGAGATTATTGTTTCAACATCTACAATATGTTCTGAAATACTAGTTAACTAGGTTTACAATACATTTACAAATAGACATAAGTGAATGTCACTAACACACAATAAAGTGCAGATATTAAGTTTCAGGAACAATTCTTAATCTGGGTAAGAAGTCCATAAGGAAATAGAACTCTTTTGTAAGGTCGTTTCCATTTATTTACTTCTAACAAACAAGAAATATAAGCAAAAATGGAAAGTAACTGAGTTCTAGGACTACAACAAAAAATAACATTGATGAATGAATGCCATTTAAATTTTACACTAACATAAATAAAGATTGTTGATGAAATACCTTGACCTGATTGAGTGAGTTCATATTCCTGGGTGCCCTGACTTAGTGTTGGGTCAGGCTGGTCACCTTCCCCACCCATCTCACCATAGCTTCCAGGGGCAATGTTGCCCATTGGATACCCAAAAAGACCAGCATTACCAACCCCAGCATTAGTGGGTTGGCCTGGTGACAGGGGCCTAGATTCTGGCTTTGTGCTACTTTTACCAACTCCCTTAGAAGGGGACATTGTTAGACCAAGAGCTTTAACAGCATCTTCTAAACCTGGTCCTGAAGGAGAAGAGGACAGGGAGGCAGCTGGTGATTTCCCACCCCTAGTCATTATTCTAGCTGGAGAGCCTCCAACACCCAAATTAGGACTCCCGGGAGCTGTTACTCCAACTGGATGCCTAATGGTACCTGGAATAACTACAGGTAAAGCCTGGCCTGGTGTCTGATAATAACTCTGGCCTGGCCCAGGACGTGTTCCCTGAACCATCATTCCAACAGGTGCTTGACCATAAAAGTTGCTTTGATTCAGATTAGGCATCCCACCACCTGGATGCATTGGAACTGACATAGATGGGCTGCTAAAATGTCCTGAAGAATCTAAGGACATGGTGTTTGTCCCATACCCTGCTACTGGAGAGGGAATTTGCATGTTATCACTCTCAAATCCAGAATAAGGGCCTCCCAAAGAATGTGATGATGGGGCAGGAGAAGGCTGACCAGCTCCCACAGTAAAGTCAGAGGACAACCCTGGACTAGGAGTTACTGAAACTCCCCCTGACCCTTCTAATAGGTCAAAGGAAGTAACCAAGTCCAGATCTACTGGTTTCCAAGAAAAAGCATTAAGTTAAGTGTAGAGGTAGCAGTTGTGAGAGAAAAAAGAAAAAAATATATCAATGAACTAGTATTAAAATGAAATGCTTATCAAATATTAATAATATATTATGGTAAGGAAACTTAGTATATCTCAGCAAATAACATTCTGAATGAATTTAAAAGTAAAACAATTTAACTGAATTGATAAATATATAACCATAAGCCATATTGTTTCAGTTTGGTAAAATAAAGCTAGGAACACTAGTAATTAGTATAGGCAATATTAGTATTAGCTAGGATGAAAGCGCATATAACTTAAGGAGCAAAAATAGCAGTTCTACTTAAAAAGATCTTAGGTATTACAAGATATTTTATTTTTAAGCATTAATATTTGACACACAAGAGCTGATTTATATTATTTACAAAAAACCAACATGGTTTTAAAATTCAAGTGCTATATTGTTTAAAAAATTAAAAATCAAATAAAAAGTTTTAAAAGTAATAACAGAATCTTAAAGAAAAACACTGAAACAATTTAGCAAATATGCGAGTACTATTTTTATTTCATTATCACTGCTTTGTATTCTTTTAATCTTATTTCTTTTAAAAATACTTTTTGTTTATTGTATTAATTCAAGCTGCATCACACTACTTAATAACCTAGTTACTTTGCTATTGTGAAAGATCTGCTTAGAGAGGTTTAAGGTTAAATCTTATACCTGGTGGGGCATTGGAGATTGGCGTCACAGATGGACCAAGGCCAAACCCTGAAACAGCTGTATACATCCACAAGTTGAAACAGAATTCAGTACCAATCCAATATCATGGGTGAAGCAACACAGTACACCCATGCAAACCACACACATTTTAGTGGCGGTTGGTTGTAGAAGCAGTAGTAGTGGTTGTTGAGAGAAGATTGAGGATGCATCGATGTACACAAAGCCCATATGAGTTGTAGCCAAATAGGCAATCAGGAAATGAAGTAGCAAGAGGAGACGTAGAAGTAAAAATGTTAGCATGCAGATAGTGAAGAGAGAATTTTCAGAAAAAGCAAAACGTGCATTGATAACAGGTTGATAAAGAAGAAGGGTGGTATTATTTTACCCCTTAAAATAAAAACCAATAATTAGATTAAATCCACTAAATTCAAAGCAAATTAATTTGATTAATAAATACAACCAAATTCTATGATTTGACTACGTGCCAAAAGAAAATAAATCTACAAATCTGCATTTATTAATGTTTAAGTATAAATACAGCACATCAATGCAAAATTATTTATCTTATTAGAAACTTACATTATATAGCTATTACTCATTTTTTTAAAAACTGGATTGATCATTGATGATCTATAATATGTAGTAATTTATCAGAATAAGTAGTACCAATAAAAATAAACCCAACATACTGTAAGAAAAATGTATACATAACACTGATAAGCTGGTGTAATGAATGGTTTTTTAAGGTACACTTATAAAAAAAAATTTAAGTTTTGAAATCAAAGTTAATCAATTTTTATAAGGATTATATGAATGATACATTGCCAAAAGTAAGCATACATTGATTCACAACTTTAAGAGAAAAAAGGTATAAAATCATATATGACATATACTGAGAATGAGCAGCACAATGAGGACAATGAAACAGTTTGCAAAAATAATGTTACAAAACAATGAAGAACAACTGGACAAATGGAAACCTCGTTTAAACCTGCAAGTGCTCAAACAATAACTCTTGTCTAGCCACAATAATGTTTATTTAAAAATATATTTTCTATGTGTGAAATTGTAAAAAAAAAAAGTACCTTGTGCATTTGTTCCTCCATTGCTAAAGGCTTTGGCAAAATCTGCATCTGATGTAAAAACATTGCTACTTCCAGATGAATTTGCAAAGCCTGTATGGAAAGGAATAATTATTTATGTAGACAATTACTGGAGCCACTTGTTGAACTATTTATATAACTTTTAACAATCAAAATCCTTAACTATTTAAAATATAACTATCTAACACAGTAATTTATTTTACCATTGGTCTGGAAACTTGGTGCACCAAATGGGTTATTACTCTGAACAGGATAAGCTGATGCCATTACATTCTGAACATTATCCATGAAAGGGTTTCCAGCTAAACTAAGGAGATCATCACTTGGTCTGCTAGATGAAGAAGGAGCAACAGGTTCTGTTGGGGAGCCAAATAGATTTTGTGCTTGTGATGTACTTGCAGGTGAGGCAAAGGGGTTGTTAGAAGTTGGTGCAGCCTTTTGTTGTGGTGATGATGCTTCCTTTAATTTTTGTTCCTAATTTTAAATAAAAATGTATGATTTTAGACTTATGACTGAAATTATTAATTAATAAAAAATTGTGAAAGATTAATAAAAAGATTATATAAGGACAAACAGCTTATTATGTTTTAAATAAATATTAAAATGGATGAAAATAATTTCATGGTAGACAAAGCATATATGCTACTTAATTCAGCTGTTTCAAAACTACAAAAAATGCAAAACATAAGTTTTGACTATCATCAAATAAACTACTTGTCTTCAAACATACTGAAGATAATTATAAAACAAGTATTGAAATAATATTGAGGCATTAGCAAAACAAAAAGGTCTAAGACTAAAATTTATATCATAATTATCCATAAAACTCCCAGCAGTTCACATAAAGTTTTGGATCTATAAAGACTAGCAAATAAATGACATTATTTAAGTTAAGGGAACCCACACAAAAATCAACAGGAGAAAAGCAGCATTTTAAAAGTTAACTCTTGAATCTAGTAATATAAAGACTACATATTTAACTGCAACTATGTATCGCTATAACTATAATGGATGTATTTAATACATCTTTATAATAATTTGATAAAATTTGTCAGGTTAAAGTAAACCTAGTTTAACAGAGTTGTTTTTTTTAGAACCTAAGTAGTTACATTTATATTTTAATCAAAATGTGACTTGTACTAGTGATCTCTGCAGAAATTGTGTTTTATTCATTTAACTATATTCTACCATTGATGTAAAGAAAATTATAAATTTTATTTTGACATAAATAGAACTAAGTTCCTTTAAATATATCATTCCAGCAATTAGTAGCTTTATTTATAAGCTTTAGTTAGTAGGGTAAGAATGCAAGCTTTATTAAATTTAGGAATAAATGCTAAGATACAGATGGTTTTATGTCATTTGACGTTTACTAGACATTGACATATAAACAAGTAATGTGTATTTGTGTATGAAATCTGATTTGTTACCACCATCCATGTAAGAAAACCATATAAGCTGCACAGAATAACAAAGAATCAAAATGTATAAATGCAAACAAAAATTCTTGAAACAAGTGTAGCTAGAATTCTCGAGTCCAGTGAGCTGTGACAAGCACCCAATTTAAATCAGGCCTGATGACTATATTGACAGATATTCACAGATAATCATACATGGACTGCAAAAATGAACTTTAATTAATCTGCCCTTTACTCTTATGTCTTAATACATTTACTTACCTATTCCAGGCACTAAGCATGATGGTAATGGTACCAAACATACAGGTTGAAACCTATCTGCTTGTATAAAAATATGTTGCTGTGGGCAAGTAACCCACATATACTAAAAACTTTTAAATACAAATGCCCTGGAACAGAGAGCTTGGTTAAATGCATGTAGCTTTACATGCTAAAACCTGTAGGGTAGAAGTTTTCCCCAGTTTATAAATGAAGTTACCCACCTACATAGCTGTAAGAAGAAAATCATGAAAATGGCACAAGGGTGACATGGCTATTGGGAAAAGGTAGAAACTGACCATATATGCTGGAAGAAAGGAAGTTAATAAAACAGCCAATTTAAAATTCTTACCAAAAGGCTCAATATTTTATATTTAACACATTTTGATTCAATGTAATAATAAGTAAACAAATGTTGATATATATATATATATATAAATATTCATAATAAAAATTCAATGATGAATATGAACTATATAAAAATTAAGTCAAGTTGTAATATCTGTAGTCAACAAGAGAAAGAAAACATATTGGCACTTCTTCATTTTAAAATCTATGTTTTATCAGATTTGTAAAGAACAGCATGAACTGCTGAAATTGAGCAAATACTTTAATTGAACTTCAAACAGGACACAATTTTAACACTATAACTAAAATGAAGAATGAAGTAGTATGGAAATGTTTCTTGATAACAAGGCAATTTTCCAAACCCAAATCTTTTTAGAGAAAATTTCATGCTCAAGTTGTTAAGTTTTTTCAGGTAGGCGGGTAAAAAGAAAAATATTACCTATCTGTAACTAAGTGTTACAGGGTGTTTGGTTGTGGTTAAGTGTGCAATTAGGAGAGTCAGATTATTATTAGAAAAAAAGGATTTCTTCATTTCATAATTTTCATGCATAAAATAACTGAGTATCCAAATAATAAATGAAAGAATGAAACAATACATGCAACAAAGGGCATTCTTAACAAACAAAACAACAATTTTAAAGGACTATACATAATTAGATATTTACAAAAAAATTCAACAGGTTATCTCGTTCATGATTACTACACGCACAACTACAAAAGAGACTTCATTTTTCTTGTTTCAAATGTAATCCATGCTTCAACAAAAGCATAAAAACTAGTGGGTTTTTTTTAGGTTACAGATTTAATGTCTATTTAAAAAATCAAGCCTACCAACCAATCGATGAAACAATGTGCTAGCTAAGTAGTGTGGCTTAAAAATAGATTGATTTCAATCAAGTAGCTGTTTTTAAAAAATCATTTTACTTCAAATTGTTATTTCATTGTCTATATATAATGCTTTAATATTGTTTAAAAAGTATAACACTTTTTGGATATTTCAGAAATTATGAGCCACTGGATCATTTTCTTTCACAGAAATTTTTATTGACTCCAGATTTTACTTTTTAAAAACAGTTTATTCTGACACATTATGATTATAACAAAACATTTCATTAACCATTTTTCTTTAAAATATTCAATAGAATGAAATATATGGTAACTACACATACATTTACTGGAAGACACATAATCTAACTAGTGACCTTGCGCCAAGTAGGAATGAGGAACAACATTTGTGTAAAAGTAAATAAAATAGCAGAGACCATTTCTGCTAATGGCTGTTTTGGTAACTGTTAGAATTACTCACAAAGATATTTTCAGTGTCTCCTTCCTCTGCCTCAACATTCAGTTGAGGTTCATCTGTAGCCTGCCCGATGAAATAGTTTTCATTTACATAATGCATGTGCTTACATTTTGCCAGGCATTTCACATTTTTTAAATTATATGCTTTACTTGTTTATAATAGATAAATCATCAAAGGGGATTAAACTGGAGATTGTAACACTTCATATTTAAAGCCTGGAGATATATGAATATGAAGCAAAAAGATTGATCAAAGCAAACATATTATCTATTAGGTATTCATTTACAACATATTTAAATTATTATAAGTAACTTGAAACTAATAAAAACTTGAAACTAATGAAACAACAAAACTTTGATTAAACTATGTGTGTTAGACTTTTTATATGAAGCAAATTATCTGAAAAAGCAAATGTTATAAAAATCATAAGTGATCTGACATCGAAAGGTTGGCAGGATAAGTAATAAATCTTTTAGTAGCCTAAGCAAAAGAAATTGAAGAATGTTGAAACATTAAAAGAAATTAACAATAGTTTTTATAAGTTAGTTCAATGTTGTGAATGATATCTAGAAAATAAAAAGGTTTTATTTTTTTTTAAATACACATGTAAGCAAGAAAAGATTGATGTACAGTAAAGTATGCGGTTTAAATATATTGAATATGCACAGCCACTTTCAAACAAACTGTAACTCTTATGCTTTGAAATGCAACATTTATAAGAGACCAAATCAAAGATTGTTAGTTGTCGCATTTAACAGAAAACAAACATGAGTTCAATTTTACAATCAATATATTTTGTAAAAATGTCTACAAAATTAAGAAGGTGAAATGCAAGAATGAAAAAAGTAATTTTTATATTTATTAACCTTTTTGGTGTGCAAATGCTTTGCAGTATAAAGTAAATGGCAGTTCGTATCACTAACCTTGAGTTTTTGTAACTGCTGATTCTCTTCATCCAATATTCTTTTTCTTTCTGCTTCTGATACACTGTAAGTATTTGTTGTCATTGTGTTTAGAGCTGAGGCAAAACCAACAGGCCTGCAAAACAACAGAATCACAGGTTTATTACTTTAACTTGCAAAGCTTATGCAAGAAATATTTTATTTTCCCTTATATAACCTAGCCATCAGAAAATGAAACATATTTCTCAATTAAGCAAGCAGTGAAGCTACCACAATGATGGGTTTGATGCGTTATTTAGACATGAATTGTTTTAAAAAATGTAAATAAAGATCATACTTGCTAGCACTGGTTGGGGTGGTTGCGACTCCCTTTTTTCCTTCTAGAGAAGCCAAATGTTGTTCTAATGCATCTAATAAACTAGCTGGTGCCTGTATCATATATGAAAAAATGTCAATGGCAGACTAAGTTAATAAATTATAATAATAATAACCATTAGGTGGCACTAAGAATTTTTGTAATAAATTCATATGGTTTCTTTTTGTACTGTCATGGCAGAAAAATCACAAAATACAATCCTTAATTGGTACTTATAAATTTATAATTATAATAGATCACCATAAACTTCAAAATATTATACCTATTATATAAAAGCAAAATTCATGCTGTTAGTAATAGACTATTTTAAAATGATTTTAATTACATTTTAATTGTTTACTTAAAAATACCAAAATCAAGTCAAAAAGACTAGCATAAGCATCTATATGCTGTTAGAATTAGTAGTATAACTAAATAGTCTTAATTTTGGATGCAGTTCAGCAGTTTTATAGTTCTACATTCTAAAAATAAGACAATATGACACTAAACCTGAAACAGTGAAATTACACCATAATTTTCCACCAACTATTAATATTTAGAACCTTTTTTTTTGTTCATTTGAATAGCAATCACCACCTAGCTCTAGTCATTAAGCTAGTCAAAATTTGAAGTCTAGAAACATTTCTTATTTGTACATATTTAAATGAAAATCAATTGATTTGTCTGTTATGCTTCAAAAATTGTCACTGACAAAGTGGCTTCCCAAAAATTAATAAGATAACCTAGTGAAAATGACTAACAAAGACACTCTTTTAATCAGTTCATCTGTATGTTCAAGTCTATAGATAGAAAAACTATTTTTATATAAGTGATAGAAAAACATATTTTCTGAAGAAAAAAATGCATGATTCATGTCTGTTTTTATTAAATGCAGGTAAATATTCATATCTATATGTTCCCTTCTAATCCTTTTAATTGGATACACATATCATAATTTTTTTTTTAATCTACAACATAGTCTTAACTAAAATAATTGAATAGATGTGATACTCATATAAAAGGGGGAAAATAAATTGAAGGTAGGAAAAAAAAAGAGAGGTGCTACTTTACACTTAACAGTATGTGGTTGCAAGGAAAGAATACTTATGCCCTAAAAGCAAATTTATCCAGAAAGGTACTCTTATCTGGATACAGTCAACCTTTTTTTTTTAAATAATGCAGTTATTAGCGTTATATAAAAAAAAACTATTAGATTTTGCTAAAGATTAAATACTTGCAAACACACTTACTGAGGTAGAATTTGCTTTCATACCCTGAAATGAATATTCAGGAAACAAAAAAGGAAAAAAATATCTAAAACAAAACAGCACATAAAGTAGAACCTCTCTTGAAAGAATTTTCAAGTAAATAAACAATCTAATGTTAATAACAAAAAAAACAATATCATAGAGACAGCAGGGAGTTCGTTTTTAATTTTGACATTATTTTGTAACCAGCTTTAAGAAAACTTTATCTCAATTAACGACTTTGTAAGACATTTAATGGGTTATAATTTTAACATTTGGTTAGATATTTGTTAATAAACTCTGTATCTCCCCAAAAGAGGTTCGCAAAAAAAATTTATCCACAAAACTATCAAGTGGAATTCTATATACAGATCCCTTTATTAGTAAAAAAAAAAATGTAAGGGCATATAAAAAAATATAAAGGTTTAACACAAACTAACTCAGTAGTTCATACATTCAATATAGGCTATATTACAACATGAATAAATAAATTTTAAAATGGAATATTTGACACCAAAACGCTACCAATAAAGAAAGAGTGGGTTATGTAATGAACAAGATTGCTCTAAGACTGTTATTATTAAAAACGAGCCGGCCCGCGGCATAACATACGCCGCTATTTAATTGTTTCTAATTTTCAATAATTCATAATTTGTGAATTCGACAGTACCAACGCTGACACTGAAAATATTTCTTTAAAACACTATAAGTAGCTCGTTAAGGACCATAACCCCCCCCCCCCTCCCCCCCCTTACGTTTAAAATCGTTGGCTCTGCTTGTAAACATTTAGAGTGAACACAGCTCACTAAAACCATGTAGGGGTGGGGAGGTAGGGAGAGCGTTTGCAGCTTGTTTTCTAACGGCTCGAAGAAGAGAATTATATATATAGATAATATAAATCGCACAAAAATATATTTTAAAAGTAAACTTTTCACTTAAAAAGAGAAAAACAGAACTGGCTTAAAGGAATAAAACAAATGACAGATAATTTAACAAGTGACTGAAAAGTAATTTTAAAACAGACTTGTCCACTTTATATATTGTGTACAAACAGACTAAAATGTAGGTAGAAAAATAGTCACCAAAACATAAATTGACCAATCAGAGTCATGACTAAAGTAAAAGATTGCTTAACATGATGTTATTTAGTAGATGGGGTGGTAGGTAAGATGGGACAGGAATAACTGAACAAGTGGTTATTGCTATGATTCGTTATTTATATAATAATTGTGTATACTGGAGTACTTAAAGCAAAATTTGACAGAATTGATAGATTTAAAGTTGGAATAGTACCAGTTTTAATTTATTTCGAGCAATAAGCCATTTAATTATTTATTCTTTTAATATTATAAATCATCTTTTCGGTCTGGCTATTGTTTTTAGACAAACAAGTTCCTTAACTATCTGATTCACAATTTTATTTGAACACAATTTTCTTAAACTGCTTTAGCAAGAAAAAGCTGTCTCATGTGACTAATCATTAGCACGATAACAATCTCAAAGAAAATGTGTGTGAAAAAAAATTGTTTTAAATTAAAGATAGATATCAATTACAGCCAACCCTACCATTCAAACTGATAGAATGTTCAGACAAAAGAAAAGATTTTTCTCTGATATGACTACAGAATGGATTTAGTAAAATAATTTAGTGTCTATGCCTTAAAAAGAGTGACCCTAAGTTGTGAGTCAGAGAATGTGTAGTTAAATAAGTCTATGAAAAATATTTCACAAGACCAAAATGCTCAGTTATCTATTTAAAATAAGCGGAAAATGTGGAATAGCAAACTTCAAGAATTGTGGAGTGAACAAACTGGCATGGTTCTGATGCACTGAGGCATAGGTTATAACAACAACAAACCTTCTGAAGCATGGGAGAAATAGTGCTCCCTTCATCCTACAATAAGATTTAAGTAATTAACATCTACCCGGAGGAATCTATTTTTTTTCACCAATAGCAATAGGATGGTAGATTTTCTAGTAACATTTTTAAAAAGGCACAGTCTCCCTAAAAGCAAAAACTGCCATCTTTTCAAAGTCAGATAGAGGTAGCATGAGAACAAAATGCAGAATTTACACTTATGTTATAAAAAGGAAACTGGCAGCTGACAAAAAAATTAAACCAACTCTCTTTGATGGAAATGGTAATTTTGTTTTGGTAATAGTTTATAGGAAATAGCCCCCACCCCTTGTATTTTGAAAATACAACATATCACATAAACAATAGTGAAAAATTATATCAATAAAACAATACATCAACAAGCAGTAACAAAATTAGTTAAAACAACCAAATTGTTTACTCCTTACCTTTGCTAAGTCTGGAATATCACCTTTATCTATACCCATATTCTGTAACACAGAAAAGTTAAAAATAATTTTTCTGAACAACATTCAAACTTTGAACAACTAACTTAAGCAATAAGAAAATACAACAACATATTTCTTAAAATTACCTCTGCAACTTTCAAAAACTCTGAGACTTTATCCATTCTAACCAAAAACTTTTTATACAAGTCCAATGCATCTTTACACTGTTTTTTGTTCATATCAAAATATTTCTCTGTGGGGGAAAAAGTCAAATAGAATATCAAAATAGCTTTCTTTCAGATCTCACAGTACATACGCAAAAATACATTAATGTTTTATGTTTTTTGACCTCAACATACAATGGGATTGTTTGGACCATCTTTACTTTCCCAGGTAACCATAATGGCTTGGAAAATTCAGGGATGTCCTACAAGATTTAATAGCTTATTAAAGCAATTATGTGCTATGGCCTACTTAACAATTTTGCTAATGTTGTACCTTCTCTATCTTCTTAACAACACTTGTTAACTTAAGATTATAAAAGCAAGAAGTAACATTGCAAATAACTACCATACACACAGCAGTCATAAACTTACCTAGCAAATTGATGACACCATCATTGTAACAAGCAAACAACCTAATGAGGTCTTTGAAAAGCAGCATGAAACAGGCTGTTATAACACCATTAGTTAATTCATTTGGTGTACACTGAAATTTACGACAAAATCTTTAATAATAATGCGAGTTATTAGCTTCTTTACAAAACTGAATGAACAATCTCAACAAATGCATTTTGGGAGACAGACCATTATTAATATTTTTTAATAAACTGTGATTTAACTGCTAGAAAGTAAGCTATTTTAAAAAGATTATCTATTTCTGAACAGTAAGAAACAAATAAAACTCACATCAAACTCCAGCAGTGCATCTAATTGCTGCTGTAATATCGGCAGTGTTTTCAAAAGCTGGTAGGAAAAAATATGACCCATAAGAATTTTAATTTTAGAGAACATTAAATATGGGCAATGCAAAATATTGTATTGTCTGATCATCTGCATTTAGTATTTACCTTATCTGTATTCATTGTTCGAAGCAAGCCATCGTCTTTTCTGAAAGCAAAAATGCACTAAATCAATATCAAGGCCATATGCAACATGCAAGCATTTCGAGTAGCTGATTAAACAAATCCTACTAGCTTCTTATCTGTTGAGCTATGATAAGAGATAACAAATTAAAGATTAAATCTAAAACTAAATTGTGCTAATTATAACCAGGTTAGTACATTTCTATCAGACAAAAGATACAAATATTTTTACCCTCTTTTCACTTTGCAAAAATCAAATGCCATTAGCCTGTAAGATATAGCTTTTTCATTCAGATACTTAGCATACCGTCGAATGTAGGTTGACATGTCATAACCTAATGAAAGATTTAATTTGTATGTTATTAAGTTATAAATTATTAAAAAATAAAAGAATACAAGTTCAGTTAAACAATAAAAATATCAGTATCATTTTAAGAAATATCATATTATAAACTATGAAATTAAACTGCTTCAATTTCAGTCTTCAAAAATAAAATATGATTGACCTTGAACTCCTCCTTTGTCCACAAAGCCACTGAGATTAAATGAACAGTTGTTAGATGCTAAATACTGAGTGAATCTCTGCAGAGTAATTAAACAATAATTTATTTGCAAGGTTAATTTATGATTAGAATACTCTAACTATAGTAAATATATATATTTATATATAACAGTATAATAATAAAAATGTAATATATTACAAACTAAAAGAGATCACATTTTCTTTTCTAGTGAAATTATTTATTTTTCTATATACTGTTCCTCCCTACACTGCATGCAAACAAACAATAGTTTCATATGAGAATGTTGACTGTTCATAAGTCAGTGTCCAATCACATGAGAATTAAAAGTACATTAGAAATGGACCACCAGGCAGGCAATATAATGTGAACACCCATCATTTATTCCCCCCCCCCCCCCCCATAACAGTCCAGTTATCTCATGCTTCTTTAATATATAACTTTGTAAGGGGGAAAACCCTGTCCAAATCATTATTTTGTCACCCCATCTTTATTAAGTTAACTAGGATATCAGAACATGAGCCTAGCAGACAACTCTTATGCACCACTGTAGGCCTACTCATTATACTTAATACTATTCAAAATTGGTGTTACTACAAATTTATTGGGAAATAAAACCTATATAGCAGTTGGGTATTATTATTAATATTTAAATAAATAGAGCACATGTACATGGTTAGGACAGTGTTCATATGCTTAGACCAATGGAGCAGTCATGTGGCAGTTGCCATTATACACAATTTTATATTTATATCTAATATGGTTAATATGGTACAAGGATGGAATTATCTTTTTATAAAGATGACATCTACCAATCTCTTAAGATTATTTTTAGACTATATTTTTAATGCAAACAAAAAATTTCACCTCATTGCCATAATTCATAAGATTGTGTATAGATACGAGAGCCTTGAACACCACCACCCAACTCTGATGCTGTGTCCTTTCTATAAGCAGGTCTGCCATTTGTGGGATAGAAACATTGGGTTCATTTGTGCACTGCAAAAGATCTGTGGATAAAATAATGCATATGTCAACAGTTTTTTTCTTTTTTAGAGTTATATTAAAGATGTAATTGTACCTGTGTCTGTGATAAGTGACCGATTTGCAACAATACCTCAAATTACTCAAAAACCAGTGTTTATGACTTAAATCAATGGCAATTAACTGCAAGGTATAATCAATATAAGTTATTGAAACACCAATGTAAATTGTAACTAATTAAGGGACTGAAATAATTTTCAATAACCTCTGCAACTATACTTGCAAAAAATGAGATTGTTTACACATGACCAGCCACCCAAAAGTGTTTTTAAGTCATTCCTTGTTTTTTACAATTTTTTTGTGTGTATTTTTAATATTTAAGCCTACATTGAATTTAGAAATTATACTGTAAAAGAAGTAAGAAATGCTTTTAATGTCAATCAGTACAAAGTTAAGAAATGATTAAGAACTAAAGAATATTTAAAATCATTATCTACCGAACATATATTTCTGTACCTCTACTTTTGCTGGCCTATTTTGCTTAAAACGGGTAAAACTAATATTTTAAAACTCTTGAGTTAAATAATGTTAATGTTTTTAAACTTCAGGATATTGATTTGAGCCTGCTTTTCAATGTTATAGTCAAAGATACTTCTATGAAAAAAACTGAACCCTATTTCTTAATTAAATTACAACCAATCATCAAGTTTTTCAAACAATATGGACAATCATTCATTTATTAATAGTCTTGCATTTAGATAATTTTATTTATTCTGTTAGACTACTTACTTGTATTACTTCTCATCAAGTAGGTAAAATTTTAGCCTACTAGATCTAGATACTTTCTAGATCTAGTAGCCTGAACTATACTCAGTCAAATTGAGTAGATGTAAAATTTTAAATTCTACTAACTGGTAAAAAAAACAAATATCATATAAAAATAAAAAAATATGTGTTCTTGCAGACCTCCCTTAGGAGAAAACAAAACAGAAAAGATTTTCTTTCTATATTAATAATTTTTTTTTATGAATTTTTTCATGAGGGGTTAAAATCCCCTTTTTTTAACATTGGCCATTTGCGATGAGTAATGCAGACATGCCTACCCCTGGCAACCAAAAGTAGGAACAGTCAAACAGAAAAAGAGGAATTTGAAGCCAAAAAGAGGAACATAATTTTTTAAATCCACGGTTGCTTAACCAATAATAATCTTAAATTAACTATTATAACTATGGCTGTCCCTTTCGATCTCCCACACTGAAATTGTTTAGCAAATTTATCTTCTTTGAACATTAGTTTAAAAGCTTTAGAAAATTTATCTAATGAAGCAAGTGGCAAATTCATTTCAGTAACTAGATTTAGATCAACTAGCATAACTTCAGCTTTTATAACATCATTGATCGATTTTTTTAGGCTTAGTCGAAGTAAAAAACAATTCAACTTTTTTTTATTCTTTGACTAGCTTAGCTAGCTCCACGTGGTTTGCACTTGCATTGTGCTTGGTAATGTCGTTTATTTTAAACTCACAATTACAAATCTCATAATGAGCATTTGTTTCACAATTCTTTCCTTTTTTGACAAAAGGAAATTTTTCCGAATATTCCGTTCTGAAGCACTGAACACGTTTTTTTGACGTTGAAGGGGATTCCCCGATCACAGATACTGAACGTTTCGGCATTTTTCAACAAGGAAACGGAAGTAAACAGGGAACGCCGTTCACTTCCGTTTCCTAGTTTTCTGGGGGGAAATTCGCATTTTTGCTGATAATTTTCTTTTTCCTTTTAACTTTTTTGATTATTTTCGAAAAGAATTCGGAACAAAACGAGTCCAAGTCGGAACGACGGAACAAATTACTTTTGAGGGTAAAAAAGCGGAACGGTTCCGCTTTTGGCGGGACGGTAGGCATGTCTGGTAATGGTATATCTGTATATGCCTAAATGAGCATATTCATTTTACTTGCTGTTGTATTGTGTACATATTTGCAGAGTTTAGCTAGAATGATGTATAGAACTTGTATATGTTGTTGAATTGAATAAAAATAATAGAGAACGGATGCTCTTTCTTTGTTGTCTTTCTTGATTACTCCTAAAAAACTGCTTGCTGCACTAATATAAACGCTTCTAAAGCAATGCTTTATATAAATACATTAATAAAACAATTACACTGTCAGAAAACTAAAGTAAACCACTTGAGCACTGTAATGTGCATAAAACTGCCTGTTTATTTTGGGCAGGTGAAGTAGAATCTATCTTTATGCCATTTTGTTATATGTAAACTAAAGTTACCAGATCATAGTTATTTGTGTGTGTTTGATTGTGATTTTTAGCATGTAACTACAAATTATAAAAATCAATAAAAATAAAACAGAGGTCATCAGAATCAATAACAGCCAGGACCTGCCCATACAGCTAAATGGAGAAACAAACACATTCACATATCTGGGAAGCATGATCAATAAGGACGGGGGAGTAGACGAGGACATAAAATGTTGTATCAACAAGGCTAGATATGC
The DNA here is from genome assembly GCF_028476545.2 of Physella acuta. NCBI lineage: Eukaryota > Metazoa > Mollusca > Gastropoda > Physidae > Physella > Physella acuta. The sequence continues at coordinate 80,408 of NW_026733365.1, forward strand.
CTTCAACTCACTGCGCCCCATGTGGAGGTCCACGGCCCTGTCACTCCGGAGCAAAATTGGTATTTTCAACTCAAATGTCAAGGCAGTGCTGCTCTATGGCTCGGAGACTTGGAGGGTCACGAAGACAAAAACTGATAAGCTACAGGCATTCGTAAACAAATGCTTACGACATATACTTAAAATAAGATGGCCAGACAAAATATCAAACAAAGACCTGTGGCGAACTTTAAAGCAACGGCCAATAGAGACAGATGTCAAGGCCCGAAAATGGGGATGGATCGGACACACATTAAGAAAGGAAAAAGAAAACATCGCAAGACATGCTTTAGACTGGAATCCCCAGGGAAAAAGGAGGGTGGGGCCGGCCAAGGAAGACATAGAGAAGAACGGTTGAAGAAGAGGCGAAAGCAGCTGGGCACACATGCGCACAGATAAATTAAAATAGTTCTTTGAAGTTGAAGTAATAACTTGCTGATAATGTGTTTTAAATCTTAACTAAGGGCTACAAGGCACTCTTCTTTGTGTTTTGGGCTTTAGTACTTTAAGGCATTTTTTTATGTTAACCTTTTATGTTAACATATAGATCTAGCTATTGGGATATGGCAATTATGACTAGTCTTTATTTTGGTAGTCTTATAGACAGTTTAAAAAAAAATTATAAAGCATTTTCTTATAAAGTATAAAGTAACCTACAAAAACATCAGCCTATTGAAGTATGAATAAAAATAAAGTTACAAAATTGTAAACATTCATTCATAGATAAAACCAACACAAAAGAAGTTAATCAGTGCGTTCAACACAACAGATCTATTACAAGATGAATTATAAGCCTGCAGTATAGCCGGACAAATGGGTCAGCGTGACCTACTACATATTAGTGACAAATTTCTAGAGCACATAGCTCAAGATTTAAGAAACAAATCCAAAAATGAACATCATTATTATGTACACAAGATCTATCAAATCTGGATCTTACTTTCATCTAAAAGATACCTTTTAAAAATCAAGATGCCATCGTATTTGAAATTAGCCTTTTTTTTGGTATAGGCCCAAATGATCACAAGAGGGCCTAAGCCACATAGTAAAGCTATGAAAATAAGAAACCATTCTACTTTTTAACGAATAGGTAGAAATGACATTTTAAACTTATTTAACTACCATAAATTAATAACTTCTAGATCTAAATATGCAAAAAAAACTCACATGAGCCCAGTATCAGAAAGTAATGGAAGTTTTTGGGTCATGTTTTTACCACAAACTCAGCCCTGATACCAACAACAACCCTACAATCTACAACCGAAGTGTCTATTCACAGCCGGCTGTGAATAGCCGTATTGGGGCTATTCACAGTCGTGACCGTTTTTGATAGATTTAATGTTAAAAATATCAAATTGGGTAAGAAGATGTGTGGTCGAGTGGTCATAGGGTTAGGCTATCATGCCAGAAGGTGGGGGTTCAAATCCATCAGATGCCATTTGGTCTGACCCTTAATGAATGCCTCATATTGTTATTATCAAAATATTTTTTTTACAATTAGGTCTAGATTCTACTTGAGTTACTCATGGGAGGGTTATTTTTGTTAATTTTTTTTTTTTGTTTGTGACGTAATTGTTGGCATATCAGCAAAAAAAAAAAAGACCTGTCCCGTAGATTTTTGCTAAGAGAAAAAACAAAAGTGTGATGGAAACTGAATAATAGCTGATGAAAAAGGACATCCTATTTCACCTGATATTTATTCTAGATCTAGATTCTATGTGATAATGTGAATTTTTAATGGTAATTGATAGTTGAATAGCAATGTGAACAACCAAATAAACTGATGCTTAATTAGTATTATTCATTTAAAAATTACTAGATCTATTATTCTAGTGTATAGATTTAAAGTGTAAAATTGATCATCTAATCATCCTTGACCTACGTAGCCTGTAGCAGATATGTATGATATGAGCCTAAATAAAAGTTAAACTAAATTTTAACGGTAATAACTTTTTTATAAAGATATAACAAAATAAAAATAACACTGCTCTCTTAATCTATACCTCATTCCCCAGTCACAATAAATGCTTATATTATTTTAAGATATTATTCAGTCGTATTTAGTATGAAATGACAGCCGACTGTGAATAGCCGTATTGGGGCTATTCACAGTCGGCTGGGAATAGCCCCAATACGGCTATTCCCAACCGGCTGGGAATAGCCATGGCCATCTACAACTTAGATCTACTCTAGCGGTCACAATTGGAGTCTTGAATTAGTATTAGATCTAGGCCCGTAGATTAGGATCTAGAGAATTCTATATCTGTAATCTATTATTTAACTTACTAAGCCTAAGCTACTGGGCTAGAGCTAAAGTAGATCTTTTCTAGGGGGTGATTGGGTGAGTCAGTGACTGACTAGTCTAGTCAAAGGAATGAAACATTTGTGATCAAGCAAGTGGTAAGATTCTTGCTTATAGAAATCTCAGTTTATCTCTATATTAATGCGCTAAACTGATAGGTGACTACATACATGTATTTTTCTTGGAGTGTGTATGGAGGGGGGGGGGATTGTTAGGTACTTACAATCTAAATGCTTTTTCTTCGGTCCGATGACCTCCTCTGTTGTTGCTTTGCAAACAGATTTAGCCAGACCCTGACCAGCAATGCTATGCCTAGCAGCAACCACACGATCCATAATGCTTTGACCCGCCATTTTACTCATTAGAATAAAAGAGATTACACAATAATATTCAATAAAGGGCCAGAAATAATGACCCTACCACCTTGACAGTCCACCGCCTGACACCTTGCAGACCGCAGGAAGGGGGGTGGTAATTAGTCTAGCTAAACAAGATGGCCGCCCTGTTAGAAAAAAGCATGTCACGTGACTTGGGAGTATTCATAAAGAAGAATTAAAAATGTTTGGACATTTTAGTTTAGGCCTAGTTTTACTTTTTTTTAGGCCTCAGGTCTAACACTGCTAGTCTGACATTAGATCTACGCCATTACAGCCGATAATTACAAAAAAAAATATACTCTTAACAATTAGAAACTTTTATTTTAAATGCACCAATTTTAGTTTCTATGTTTTTAGAAAAACTAAAATAGTAAGTCGATATGTAAGTCGTAGACCTATTAGTATTAATATAGGGCCTAAACTAATTTATATTTTTCATTCCGTTCGTTTTTAATTAAGTCAGAACCAAATATTAATAACAGAAATGTTGTTTTACAAATCGATCATTAGCTTGCTATTTCAATTCTAAAATTCAATTATCTGTCCCCTGTACACGTCCATATTCAGCCCTCAGACGCCTAAATACGTTTAACAAAACAAAAGCCTGTAGGCCGAGCGAACATTAATACTTAAACATGTTATCTCCCCTTTAATAATTGACTATTGTAATATTTTAATTAATTTTGTAATGTCTAATTTAATATATAAACAGACTTTAAAAATTATTATGTTGCCAAGTGGCATAGGCAGGTATTTGGAGATCATTGGAGGGGGGGAGGGGTTCAGAAAAATATATCTACTCACACACACACAAATATATATAGGGCCTATACAATAATAAAATATGTTAATAATCCTAAAAACACATATATAGGGTACATGTCTATATATATCTATATATGTATCGCCCCCAAACTGTATCTATATCACCTCAATCATCTATATCATCTATATCACCTATGGGGTCATCCATAAATGAGGTATTTGGAGATCATTGGAGGGGGGGAGGGGTTCAGAAAAATATATCTACTCACACACACACACAAATATATATAGGGCCTATACAATAATAAAATATGTTAATAATCCTAAAAACACATATATAGGGTACATGTCTATATATATCTATATATGTATCGCCCCCAAACTGTATCTATATCACCTCAATCATCTATATCATCTATATCATCTATGGGGTCATCCATAAATGACGTCACACTTTTTTTGACGATTTTTACCTCCCCTCCCCTCAGTCACACGTCGTCACAAAAAGCCAGACACCCCCCTAAAATGACGTCACACCTCAGCCTCCAACCCCCCCCCCCCCCCCCCCTCAAAATTGATGTTGAATTTTTCTTAAAACATCGATATTTTTCCAGAATCGTGTCAGAACTCTGTCAACGTAGAGCTGAGTATTTTGATCAATTCCTATTACAATTTATTAAAACCATTTTCTAAAACGCTAAATAACGGCTAAAATTCGTTTTCTAACACTGCTTTTTTATAATGTAAAAAAGTAACGTAACACCATCTCAACCCCCCCCCCCCTACCCACACACCGTCACAATATTACGGACCCCCCCCCCTCCTCCCCTACGAGTGTGACGTCATTTATGGACGACCTCATATCATCTATATTATCTATATCATCTACATCATCTACATCATCTATATAATCTATATAATCTATAATTTATATAATCTCTGTACCTGCACCTGTCGTTAAAATATATCAAAAGGTCTAGTTTCCCCTGCACTTCCAAGAACAACTTGGTATCATCTTTCAATTCAAAAACACGATTCACAACATTTACTTTTGACAGCCAGCGTACTGTAGTGTAGAACCTCATGATCTTTATTCATGTCTTTGCACAGTTCTTTAAACAGACGGGTGTTTAGGGCTCCAGATTTAATTTAATTAACGACTTTTATAAGCAATGGAGTCGGAAGAGTCTTGCTAGCAAGGAAATACCGGTGAATCATGCAGTGGATTCCCCTCGGTTAGGGAGCAAAATCTTTTACTTTTTTTTTCTGAAAACCCGATTTTTAGCCAAACATCAAACATAGATAGCGCACCGTCCGTACAAACCCGACAGCCGTTTGTTTTTCCAATTGCATTTTAATCATCCAGATTTTTTTTAAAAAAACCTATTTATTTTCTCTATGATATCTTCACAAAATAGCAACTCTTCTTTGCTATCATCTGAACGACTTCATATGATGCTTGCACTAATGATGCGTTTCCTTGGTGAAAACTTCCTATTCGATCAAGTCGTGCGGCGTCAATTCGGCCAATGACGAAACGGCCCCGTCAAAACGACCCCGACAAAACGACCCCGTCAAAACGACCCCGTCAAATCGGCCCCGTCAAAAGGGCCAGCGACATATGGACCCCGTCATATAGGCTCCCGACAAATAGGCTCCCGTCATTTAGGCTACCGACAAATAGGCTCCCGTTATATAGGCTCCCGACAAAAGGGCTCCAGTCAATAAGGCTCCTGACAAATAGGCTCCCGTCATTTTGGCTCCCGACATATAGTCTCCCGTCATTTAGTTTTTTCCACAAAACGGCCCCCGTCATTGCGACTCCCGACAAATAGGCTCCCGCCATTTAGTTTCTCCACAAAACGGCCCCCGTCATTACGACTCCTGACAAATAGGCTAGCGTCATTTTGGCTCCCGACAAAAAGGCTCCTGTCAATTTGGCTCCAGACAAAAGTACCACTGACACAGTGGGGTAGCTACCGTAAAGCTAGCGTAAGCAAGGCATGGGGGCCCAAGGCACATAGGGGCCCTTTTCCCTCATAAAAAATTAAAACTTTTACAATGGAATTTTAATATTTGTTACATATAAATAATTTTAAAAAAGAAAAAGGTTAAAAGTTCCAAAAAGCCCCCCCCCCCCCCACCGTTTCGGCAGTGGGATTCAGTGTTTGTGGGTCAAACAGAGCCCAATCGTTATAATAACACTACAGGCTATATCACTTTGTCGTGCAAGACATTGAGAGAATCAGCCTATAAATAAACTTTTTAGCTGTAGTAGGCAAGCATAATAATATAGTATAAATACAAAATCAGGACATATAAAATACAAAATGTTGCCTTCAGAATATTTATATATTAAAAAATATCCATCGTAAGTAGAAGTTGATCTCTTCGTTTAACTCCTCTGTAGCCTAACGCAGAGGCGTAGCGAAGGCGAGGCGGGGGGTGCGGACCGCAACGGGTGACACCATTTAGGGGGGTGACACCAAAGGCAAAAAATTGTAAAATTTATAGAATGAAATGCCATTTTCCAGATCCATTAGTTAAAGTTAAATAGTCTTCTAAGTACAAATCGAAAATTATATCAAGAGGGGGGGGGGGGGGGGGGGTGTGACACCACGACGTAAACGTAAACTATAAAGAAAACAATGCTACATCCAACTGTATTATAAACAGACTGTAGATAAACATCGTTACTATTAAGTCAGCAGTGATTAAAGCTTAAACACGTACGTGTACCAGTATGTGGCATATATATACATTTTAGGCCTATGTAGGCCGACACACACACACACATACACACACACACACACACACATATATATATATATATATATATATATATATATATATATATATATATATATATATATATGTATATATATATATATATATATATATATATATATATATATATATATATATATATATATATATATATATATATATATATATATATATATATATATATATATATATATATATATATATATATATGCTTTGTTTCCTGGGAGGGGGTGACAATACGAAGTGCCGCACCGGGTGACACCCGACCTAGCGACGCCACTGGCCTAACGGCTGACGAAGGGGCCCACTGATGATTTTTGCATAGGGGCCCAAAAATCCTAGCTACGCCACTGCACTGACAATACCGTTTCTGTAGAGACTAAGTCTCCCGGCAAAGCGGTCTCATTGAATATGACATCTGCCAGTGGGACCCCTTCATCAATATTCTTTAGAGTTAGCTTATCCAACCCTCTTATGTAATACAACGTATGCATCTCTTGTTCGGCAGGCCTTATTTTTATATTAGTTTATCTATTATAAAATATAGTATGTTTTAATTTAAGGGTCATCTATCTATGACATCCATAACTGAGTCGGTTATAGGCTGTTCCAACTCATTGTGTGGGGAGTAGGGTCCACGCTGTACCTTCCTAACTGCAATATGCTTGTACAGGGGCGTAGCGAGGGGGGGGGGGGTGCGGACCGCACCGGGTGAAACCATTTAGGGGGGTGACACCAAGGCAAAAAATAGCAAAATATATAGAGAAAAAGTTGAGGGGGTGGGGGTGCAAATCGAAAGTTTGGGGGGGGGGGGGTGCAAATCGAAAACTTGAAAGTTTGTCCCCGGGGGTGACACCCGACCTCGCTACGCCACTGTGCTTGTAGGTTATCAAAACAAAATGCTGTTATCATGTTAACATCATGTATATCATACATTTACACTTCTGTGCTCGCTTTTAAGCAACATATCTTTTCTGTTGTAAATTAAACATTATCAAAACTTTAGAATTGGTGGAATTTAGCTGTTAAGGGCTCGATTTGTTTGTGAATTAATGTTGGTTCATGAAAAGATAATTTCATTCGGGCATTAAAAAGAGGATATGGTGGTTTTGGAGGTAGGACACAATGGTTACTTTTATGCCAATAGTGGTCATATCATTCATTTTTCTGGAGCCAATATGTCGGGAGTCATTTTGTCAAAAGCCAATATGTCGGGAGCCCAATTGCCGGGAGCCAATATGTCGGGAGCCCATTTGTCGGTAGCCAAAATGTCGTGAGCCCATTTGCCGGGAGCCCATTTGTCGGGAGCCGCTTTGTCGGGAGCCAATATGTCCTGAGCCTATTTGTCAGGGGTTAATATGTCGGGAGTCCATTTGTCGGGAGCCTAAATATCGGGAGCCCATTTGTCGGGAGCCTATATGTCGCAAGTCAATATGACGGGAGCCCATTTGACGGGAGCCAATAAGTCGGGGCCCTTTTGACGGGGCTATTTTGACGGGGTCGGTTTGTCGGGAGTCGATTTGACGGGGTCGTATTAACGGGGTCGTTTTGACGGGGCCGATTTGTCCCGGGCCGTTTTGACAGGGCACCTGTGGCACACATGTTAGCGGCGCTATAGTCTTCTTCTAAGATGCGCGCTAAACAGACAATTCCCGGTCAAGAAAGATACAGAACTGTTGCATAGCCAAATAAAGATTTACAGAGGAATTATTCTTCATTTTCAATCATATGTGACTGGGAGTAAGAAAATATAGAAAAAAAAAACGTGCGTGCGTATTAGTAAAAAATGATATAAAAATATTCACATGATTAAACACATACTTACGCATACATATCACACACACAATATATATATATATATATATATATATATATATATATATATATATATATATATATATATATATATATATATATGTTACGGTCAAAGCCCGAAGTCGGCAAATGCTAGGATTGGCCGGCCAATCCGCGCATTGGCCAATATCGCCTCCCATAGGTCGGTCAAAGTCCGAAACATTGCTTGATTTCGGCCTTTGGCCGGCCAATCCGCAGACTGGCCATGGTGGACCGGCCAAAGTCTTAATTAGAAGATCATGAGCAGATTTTGGTTTTTTTTTATGCCGTAAGGATCATGAAATTAAGTCTTTATTGATTATTAATTAAAGTAATTCAAATTTTTTATTGTACTATAGTCTCAATCTATTAATATCATCATTTGTTACAACAAGTTGAACTTTTATGGCATTTAGAATTACATAGCAGCCTGTTATTTTTACACTTGCAGCGATTTGTTGTGCACTTAGTTGTGCAATTGCAACGAGTGTAGCCTTGGCCCCCAGTCAATGATTGTAAAGATGCGATGGTTCGTAGTGATTTTTATCAGTGCCAACTGACGACAATAAGAGCAGTTTTTCGTGAAGAATTGAAAACTCACTTCTAGCATACAGTTGTTTTAGAACACCATGTTCCGTTCCTTATTTATAGAAACCGTCCTCGACGCTAATGACAACTGCAATCACGCTTCGGGGATCACCGTGACCTCTGTCAACATCTGGAAAACGGATGCGTACATTGTCACCCACTTCACCATCTTTAAATTTTGTATTTGATGTTTTAAGCATCTTAGAACCTTGAGTTTGCAAGCCAGTATGAGCTGCTGATCTGTGTTCCATGATATCTTGTTTGTTGTGACACAATCTGCAGGTAATGTTCCCTCCGTGCCCTTCGTCTGCTTCATTGGGTATTCCACAAATAGCATGGACATCGTTGCCACAGGATCCAAAAGAATGAGCTGCACTGCAATGTTTTTCACAAACTATATAGTATCTGTTGGCCACATTATTGTCACGCAACTGGTCTGGACGTTCCGCCACGGCAGCAGATGTGTTAGCTGGGGATGTCACCGTCTGGTGAGCTGTGGTTCACGCTAAATGTTTACAATCGTAGAGCCGGGTTTAGTGACGGCTATTAGGGGCAGATAAGTTAGTTTGAAACGATTTTAAACTTAGGGGAGGTAACAAAGAGGAGGCCGCTTTCACCGGGGGGGGGGGGGGGGGGGGTAAGGAGAAAAGAGAGAGAGGGGGGGGTATCGTCCTTAACGTGCTACTGATAGTGTTTTAAAGCAAATATTTTCAGTGTCAGCATTGGTACTGTCGAATTCACAAATTATGAATTACTAAAAAGTAGAAAATAAAACAACCAAATAGCAGCGTATGATACGCAGCGGGTCTGTTCTTATATAATATTCTCTTCATGGAGACCATAGAAAACACCACGCAGCTTAGCCACCACCCTCATCCCCACCTGCCAGGTGATTTATGAATTGCTGATAAGCTGAAAAATAAAAAAAACTAGATGGCCGCGTATACTACGTTGCGGGTCAGCTCGTATAGAATAAATATATTCACACATATAGTCACATATTTAAATAACAGTAAAAAAAAAACAAGACAGAAGTAGTTTCGTATTTTACTCGGATACTGAAATTTGACAATATGCACACATTTTACGGGGAGTTAATATCTAGAGATTCAAGGATTATATTGGCAGTTTTTTTTACCATGGTATGCCATTATTTTAAAAAATGTTTTGGCCATAACTATAAAATTATAGAAAAAAATCATTACATTTCCACCACCAACTTGTAAAAAATAAAATACTTTTTGTGTGTTTTGATCAGGGTTACAACTAACATAAATAAAAATAATGAGATCATTCCATAAAGCACACTACAACAGTGTTGTTGTTGGTAATGGTCAAAAGAAGATAGATTTTTAGCTAGTGTATCCTCATACTCAATTACATGATTAAAATGAGTTAAATTACCGAACTGGTAGATTAAACTTTTATCAATGGTGTAATCTACTAACGCTTATACACAGGACAGATTCACATTACAATAATAAGCATTAGATTATTTTACACAATTATTAGGTGATGGTTAGTTAGTCTTCTTAAAAAGTAATACAAAATCATTGATTATAATTATTACAATATAGTTTGAAAAGTAAAATATTTATGAAATATTCAGATATTTCCTCAAAATATTCTGCACAAACTAATTTATTAAAATTTTTGTTAAATCTTCTAACATAATTAAAATTGAGCATTTAACATACTGAAATCTATGTTCCTTAATTGTGCAAATAAAAGAAATGTAAAAAAAAATAACCACAAAATTGTGATCTTTAATGAATATTTGATCTTTGTTTATTAATCTTTAAAATGAAATATTTATAATAAAAAGTACTACAATTGTAAGTTAAACATTAAAATGTATTTGGTAAATATGAAATCAACTGAACAAATGAAAGCCTAAGTATAGTCGTTCCTAGTGATCATAAATTGTCAATAGCATTTTTTTTTACATATATAATCTCTTTTAAAACAAGTTTTTATCATCTAACAAAAACTTGAATAACCATAATGTACATATACAAGTTAATAACAGTACACATTTTACATTCAACACCACTTTAGAAGAATCACAGAAAAATATGACCTTATATACACAAATTATACTGAGCTTATTCCAGAATTATAAGAATAGGCATTGCAATTAACTTAATTAAAATATAGCCTGATATGAAGTTTAAACAAATATAAAACAGTAGTTTGTCTTGGTCTAATCAGTATAACATTGTCATGTTTTGTAGAAGGAAATCAAGTGATGTGCCTTTCTTTGTTATATATTAAACTCAGTAGTTAATATACTGACATAACTCAAATTTAAAAGCTGCCAGTTAATATCTTGTGGCATGAAAGTTGTGGGGAAAAAAGGATTTAACTAATCTACATATCTACATTTATATTTATCTAATCTTACAATTTAGTAAAGATAAAAACAGTAAATTTGTAAAAATATTGTGGAGATAATTCATACCAAGCGTTTTTTTTTCCAAAAGCGCAGATATTTAAAGAAAATAATATAATATGTTATAAAATGAATTTATTCTAGTTAATCTAGAAATTATTTTTTTAAATTAACAATTCTATAAAATATTGAAAAAAGTAATTGTGGACAAGGAGGTCAATATAAAAAATAAACGTAATGAAACAAACTGTGATTGTCTAAATTCTCAATTCAGAACATTATATAAGATCAAAAATTGTATTTGTGTCTAAGGGCAGACTTATGAGGTAGAGTGTGCAGCAGCCACTGGGTTTATCAAGGACCCAGTATTGTGTTTGTGTGATGTTAATGTGCCACCCAGCTCCAACAAATACCCACCCTGACATGGCACTAGAATATGGTGGCTGGGAATTGAGGACGATGTTATCCCTTAATATGGGAAAGCAAAAAAACAAAACAGGCAAACTATTTATCTGCTTCTTATGATATCTGTACTAAATCATTATTTTTACTTTCTCTACAGGCTTCATTTACAAAAAAACTTATCATAATAATGAGAATGACAGCAATGACTAAAAGTGACATATCTTGACACTAAAGTGGCAGCTTGATTAAAACAAAAACAAACATTTATGTATAATAATGATAATCTCTCTGTATTGATTTCAATTTCTCATCAAAAATATATTTTAAGAAAATGATCAGCCCAAATATCAAATGAAAAAATACTCAATTATTTTGGTAATTTATAATTATAAGTGTAAAATACTCCATTTAGTTAGGTAACTCATTAGTGATACACACAATTTATACATATGTTTAAAACCTTATTTTTAAAATTTAGCATAAAAACAATGACACTGAACATACAAATTCAAATGCCTTGACTTGTTTACAGGCAAACATATCAAGAACGCACACAAAAATTGTATGTAGATTACACACATTTTTATCATTTAGTATCCTCTGCAGCATCTACAGCTACTACATTTTAGTTTAATAAAATGTACTGTCAATACTTTTTGAGTAAATCTACTTTCTACAAAAACAGATATTGGGAAATGTGCCTAGCAAATATTTAAAAAACAAAATCACTGTACTTTATATTCAATTAGGCATCAGGCCAATCCCATGTCTCAGGTTCAAAGCATTCATAGTCGGTGTCATACAAGAAAGAGCGGATATAAGCTTCTTTGTCTGCAGGTTCAGGATAAGCTGAAGCCATGTTGTTGGCATAGACATACTCAGCCAGGCCAGTGGCAATTTTCAAAGAAACATCCTGGATTAGGCTTAGTGGTGGATACAGGCGACCTTCTGCAAGATTCTCGTCTGTTACCAGGTCAGCTAATTTCTAGATTAACAGAAGAAATTAGTATTGCAATTAGAATAGAACTACTCGTTTCAATTGACATTCATGAATGTGTTACTGGTTAGTAAAAAAAGACATTCTAGCAACTTAAAAAACCTAAATCATCTGTTTGGTAAAAAAAATAATTAAAAAAGCTGGTTTAAATCAATGTTCCTATAATGTCCCTTTTTTAACTTACTTGAGCTGCCCTTAGAAAGATCATATCTGAGATGTGTCTTACACCACAGGTCACAACTCCAAGTGCAACTCCTGGAAAGATGTAGGAATTGTTGCCTTGGCCAGGATAGAATGTCTGTCCATTTAGGGTAAACTTGGGGAAAGGGCTGCCACTAGCAAAGACTGCACGACCCTGAAATGAGATTTAAAAAGATAAATACAGAAGCCGCTCCTCTAGCACTTAAATCTATAAACAAAAAATATTTGCATGGAGCTTAAAATTTAGATGTACAAAATTTCAACAAACCTCAGTAACTGTATATGCTTGCTCAGCAGTGCACTCAGACATACTGGTTGGATTGCTTAGGGCAAAAATAACTGGTCTTTTGTTATATTTGCTCATTAAACGAAGAACATTTTCATTAAACGCTCCAGGTGATGCAGCAGCACCTAAAAAATGTATATAAATGTATATATATATGCCTCTTTTGTTTAAATTATTTTCAACAAATACAAGCCCTCAAATCTAGATGGTTGGAGTAAAACAGATGATTATGTAAACTTGGCTTTACTACACATAAATAAAAAAAAATTAAAGTAATATACCGATCAGAACTGTTGGTTTCAAATCTTCCACAATGTCTTCCAGTTTAGTCATGGGCTTGTAATCCTTGACAAAGTCTTTTTTTGGACCACTTATTGGTCCCCCTGCACGTGTCTATAGAGACATTGAAAAATGTACAGCTTAAAACATTTTAAAAAATCGATCAATCTTTTTAAAAATTTTATTTCTGGATTAATTAATTTATTTGAATTAACTTCTAATTACACTGAGAAAAATATCAAGTATACTAACACTAGTGATGAGGCCTTTAGAATCAATAAGCCAAATTTTACTTCTGGCTTCTTCAATTGATATGCCTTTCTCAGTCATAGCTAAGGCTAAGAGATTAGCTATTCCAATTGAAGCCTGTAAATTAAAAAATTCAATTAAAGGAGCAAAGACTACAAACACAAAATAAGCCTTTACAAAGGAAACAGAGAAAAACTATTGGCTCTGTTTTAGATCAACAGAAATTACACCTACAGTAACATTATTGCTTTATGTATTTAAATGATTTCCACATAATTAAACAATTAGCTTTTACATACTTCACCAGCTCCAAGGAAAACAAATTTGTTGTCAGTTAACTGTTTCCCTGTAATTCTGAGACTTGCAAACACACCAGCCGCAGCTACAGCCGCCGTACCTGTATTACAATATAGAAAATGTTTTGAAAACGTCTAATTGTTTTATTAATTTAGCCTCCATAATTGTTTTTATTTTAACAGCAGGCGTATATCATAAATAATTGTTATTTATCATTTATTAAGATAGTTATGCAGAAAAAAAGATTATTAACTTATCTTTTGAAGATGTATAGGCCTACACATAAAAGACTAACATGTTTAAGAAAACTCAAACTATAATTACCTTGAATATCATCATTGAAGGTACAATACTTATTTCTATATTTCTCTAAAAAGCGGAATGCATTATGATTGCCAAAATCTTCAAACTGAATCAGGCAATTATATCCATACCTGAAATTTAAAGTATATAAATGTCATGATTAAATAAATAAAATATCCAATTAGTTAATTGAAAGTAACTGTAAATAAACATGAACATGCAGTAGGTCAAAACTTCTGCTTTCTAAAAAGTTAAGCCACTTCTACCCAGCTTTTTTTTCATTATTTGTTTTTTAAATTTGCTTTATTCAATATCATTTTACGCCAACTGTCTTAATGTAATTTTTAAAATATGAGTAATAATACACCCAATCTCTTTATCAAAAGATGTTGAAATAACATCTTTCTCTGCCTCTTTTCAAATGGGAACTTTCAGTAATTAGTTTACATTTTAGTTTGTAATATTTTTCTTTTTTCCTATTTAAAAGCATGTTATTACAGTTGTACCTCTTTGCAACAGCTTTCATGAATTCATCAATGAACTCATCATATTCAGGACCTTTAACTCTTGGCTGAGCTCTACCAATGTACAGAGGATCCTCATGAAGTTTCTATTTTTAAAAAATGAATTATTTGTAAATGTAGAACTCTGTTCAGTAAGATTTATGTTATTGTCATCTTCAGTATCCAAATTATGTTTGGTCCTCTTTAAGTTTACTTTGAATCAAGACAATATAAAATAATTTTTTTAAATGTATACCTTATTATTTGTTCCAACATCTAGGAGAATAGGAAGACACTTTGAAGGATGAATACCCCCTAAAGCAGTGTAAAGGGAGAGCTTTCCAACTGGGATCCCCATACCATAAGCCCCCAAGTCTCCCAGTCCAAGAATTCTTTCACCATCAGTAACTACAATGGCCTGGAATAAAACAAAAATGCAAACTGTTTTTTATCAGCAAAGGCATTATTTTGTTTTAAATTTTATGGCTGTGGAGTTAGAAGAACTTTAAAAAAAAATTTTTATTACTAATTATGTCTGTTATAGTTTGTCAACAAAAATTAACTTCTATGAGGCAAAACAGACTGCTAAGGATACTACTTTTGAAATATCTTTTTAACAGGACACTTAAATAAAACATTGTACATGCCAATTTTATTATGTATGTTTTTACCCATGTTTTTACCCATGCTGGTTTGTTCTAGTAAAATTATTTCTAAAAAAAAATTGTACTTTAAACAGATGCTTTAGCTAAAGATGTTCACTACATTAACTCAACACAATTCATAATATACCAAAACAATTTACAAAGTGTTTGTCCATTTCTTAATATTTTTAGCTACTTCAGTGTTGAAAAAAGGGGGATAACTGTCAAAACTAAAAGGTGATGTCTTAAAATAATTAATTATAAATAAACATACCTATTTTTAAAAAAACTAAAATGAAACAGGAGCACAAAAGTATTACTTTAAAAATTGATATTGTTGGTAATACACAACATAAAAAGTAAAGGCTCATTATGCTTCTTTTAAAAAATACAATACGTTTTTTTAAACTGGGAAAAAACATTTGCTGAAATAAAGCTCTATAAATAGTATTGCCAGTGTTCTCTTGGATAAATGTTTCAAAAGTATTAAAAAAGTAATTGAAAAACATTGCATTTAGAAACTAAACAAACAAAACTGATTGAGAAGTAAAACAAGTAGGCCTGTAAGATAGCCAAAGAAAACCAATTACCTTCACATTTCTTTCTGGCCAGTTACACAGAATTTCATAAATGTGCCCTTTGTCTTTTATTGAAATAAACAAACCTCTGAATAAAGTTCAAAACAGTTATTAAAAATATGTTAACTTTTACTACACTGAAATTATCAAAATTTATCAAATAAATATTAACATACCTAGGTCTTCGAAAAACAACACCATATTGTTGGCAGGCCAGCCCCACAGTTGGTGTGTAAACTATTGGCATCATCTCTTCCACATTGTTACAAAGTACCTAAATAAGAAACTATCAATAATCAAACATATATAACTAAACAGATTAGTTCATGTTCTTTAAAGATCACCTCTTACCCTCTGATAAGAAAAAGAACAAAAGAAAATTACCTTGTAGAAAAGTTTTTCATTACGATCCTGTAAAGCCATGAGGTAGATAAACCTATCCAAGTCACTACTTCTCTTTGAGAAATTAGTGAGGACACGAATCATCTGTTCATCCATGGTACGAACACACGGTGGGACTAAACCATGAATACCCATCAGCTGTCTTTCTTTCAATGTAAAAGCTGTCCCCTTGGTAAGAAATATTTTAAAATCATAATTATGATTTATTCTATAGTGCAATAAAAGAGCAAAATGGGTGTATAAAGTAAAAATTACTTGGAGTTTAAACCAGTAGTGCAAATAATTTGCTAATAAATTATCCTAAGAATAGATCTGTAAATGTAAACCCATCTCTTCTCATATGGTAATTTGAGAAGAAGGCCTTCAGAACAAATTAAGCTCAAACTGAGAACAGAATTAGCTCAGTGCAGAGTGGTTTAAAATACGCAAGGAATTTCATTTCTTTTATTATACAAGACAAATGTACTAAACTTACTTTGTTCAGTTTTGGGTTTCTCAAGATATCAATTCCTCTAACACGAGAATGATTGATAAGTTCTCTCTTTTGATCTTCATGTCCATCATGCGAGTCTTGTGACTTCTGTCTCAGACAAAGTGCTGACAACTGAGGTCTAAATACATAAATTATAATAAGCAACTATTTTCCAAAACAATTTTATACAAAAGTTATAATAATTACAAATATAATAACAAACATAAATCAACAATCGTCATGGAGTAGATGAGCAAAAAAAATAATCTTGAAATAGACCTAGATCTAGTCCTAGATCTAGGTATTCCTTTTTATTTCAGTATCAACACTTTCATCATGTATTGTTAAAAACATTTTTAAAGGAAAATCACACTAGATCTATTTATCCAGCACCTAAAATCTAGATTCTAGGGGGGGGGGGGGGGGGGTGTCTAAAAGGGATGCCTGGAAGAAACACTGCACAACATACATTCATACATCATTAAGCTAATAGTGCCTAGTAGTAGTAGCCACTAGAATACCCGTCATCCGTTGGATAACTGTGGGTTTCGGGGGTCATCCATCAAAAAACATCACGTCTGTCACTCAGAGGCATAGCGAGCCTTCCCGGCGCCCGGGGACAAACTTTTCGATTTTAACCCCCCCCCCCCCAAGATTTCGATTTTCAACCCCCCCCCTCAAACTTTTGATGTGCACCCCCCCCCCCGCTCAAACTTTCGATTTGAACCCCCCTCAACCTTTCAATTTATTTTTCCAAACCATTTTGGCGCCCCAACATATGTCCCCCCGCCCCCCCCCTTCCCCCCTCCACCTCCCCCCGCCTCCCCTTCCCCCCCCCCCCCCCCGCCTCCCCTCCCGCCCCCCCCCCCCTCCTCGCTACGCTACTGCAGTGTCACTTATCGTCACAAAAAACAGACCCCACATTCAAAAATATGTTTCTTATCTTTTAAAAACACCGAAAACACCGATTTCGGACTATCCCTTCATATACTGACGTCACATGTGACCTACTCAACTCTACTTCACCTGCCCAGTGTCCCGCCAAGTCTCAGACAACATGTTTCTATCGTTTAAAAAACGATTCCAGCCGAGCATGTCTCTGACCACACTATCCTTTCATATGCTTAGGACAAAGAAACAGATGGACTCTACTTCACCTGCCCTGTATCCTGGCAAGTTCAGATAGGCAACTTTATCATTCACATCTAAAAATAAAAATTGAAAAAAAATATCATTGACATATTGGTCTAGAACCTGTGCCACCCACATGAGAGCGGGCTACGCTACCAACTTAGCTATTTACTCGTGACGTCACAAATGAATTTTTATACTATACTTTTGAGTCTCCGCGCATAGATCTAGATATTAGGCTAGTAGTAGTAACTTTCAAATTAAATTTAATCTTAAATTAGCCAAACAAAGATTTATATAAAATAAAGAAGTTCAGAAATTAGCTAGATCTAGATAGTTCTATCTAGATCTATATTCTACGACTCGCTTGCTTAGGTCTTAAGTTTAGTTTTTCTTGCTAGATCTAGATCTAATCATTAGCTACGCTGATAGGCCCGGAGCGAGCATTTCAAAATTACCATATTCCAAACAAAGATTTATATAAAATAATAAAGATCTAAAATAGTTTAGTATATAGAAAATCACTATTATCTAAATCTAGATAGAATTATCTATATTTTAGATCTACGACTGAGCTATATTTAGAATTTACGTTTATAATTTAGCAAAATTCCGGTATAGAAGCAGCGTATGAATCTTAAGCTGCGCAAATACGCCCTGGAGCCAGCACTTCAAAATGTGCATAGTCGAAACAAAGATTTATACAAAATAATAAAGGTCTAAAATATTTTAGTATATAGAAACTCATTATTATCTAAATCTAGATAGAATTATCTATATTCTAGATCTACGACTGGTTTGCTTAAGTCTCGTTTCTTTTTTGGTTTGTATTAAGATCTATAACTAATAAATTTTTGATTTGACCTAGATTTAGATTCTAGATCTAGATCTATAAATAAATAACTTTCTTGGACAGATTGTAGATCTAGAGAAATTTATTGTAAAACTAAATGAAAAAAGACAGTTGAAAATTGATATAAGTGTTGGAACGTAATAAATACAGCAAACGGACGTATTGTTAAAGTTATGACCGACAGAAAATTAGATTTGATTTGACCTAGATTCTAGATCTAGTCTAGATCTATAAATAACTTTCCTTCGACAGCTGATCTTTAGATCTAGAGAAATTTATTGTAAAACTAAATGAAAAAAGACAGTTTAAAATTGATATAAGTGTTGGAACGTAATAAATACAGCAAACGGACGTATTGTTTAAGTTATAGCCGGCAGAAAATTAGCTTTGTAACGCGTGAAACTTTTGAATGGGCCACAAAGTCTATGATGGGGTCCGCCATTTTTATTGTACCAAAAATGTAAACACATCAAGGGACGTCACTATCCCCACAAAGTTTATTCAAAGTATTAACATTTTTAAAAAAATACGGTTAATTTAACTATGAATAAATCAATAAATTAATTAACGTCTTTAAATAAATTTGTGATTAACAGTCTGTCTTAAAACAAAAATTTTTCTCTACCTACATACTATTTTACAGCTTTCCACGATGAGCGCAACCATGCGAGATAGTCGATCAGGCAAACAAACAAACAAATAAATATTCAAACATGTAAACAAACTTGACTTTTAGTAGTATATAGATAATCAATCATAATTTGATAAGGCCTAGGCTAATTATTAGTAATTAATAAGTTTAATAAGGCATTCCATTTTAAATTTTATTTATAATAATATTATTAATATTTATTTAGTAATATTTAGGCCCTACTAAATAAATTACAAACCTGAAATACAGAAATAATATTTTAATAGGCGGACTTACATTTTAGAGGTAACATTATTGAGAATTTTTTTAGTAGCTACCGATGATAGATTCAATGCCATCGTTGCCTGAAGCTTATCTTTTGTTGTAGATTTAGTTCTTTTTTTTAACTAAAATTTATTAATCACAGAACAAATAAGCACTGAAGTAGGCCTGGGTAAGCTTACTCAAAGGGCACCGGTCTATGTAGATCAAGAACTTTAGTAGTAGGCGGTATCGACTCTAATTTTCGTTTCGAGAATCGACTATTTACTTCTAGAGAAAACCCTCCGATAATTATCTATGCATCATCCAATATCTATGGATTTGACTCTATAAATAAATAAACCTAAAGCAATCATATTTTATGGTAATGAATTTAATTAAGTATACAATAACTAGCTAGTGGACCCGTCTTATGAGCGAGTGGAAAACAAGTCATCGCTTGTTAAATATAGTGATTAATACACAGAGATTTTCTCAATTTCTCAATTTCTACGTTTCTTACAGGTCGGTGTAGCTTTTTCACTGCATTGTTGAGTTGGTAATACATTTTGTGTTATTATGTAGGTGAACTACTTTAGAATTTATTGGTTTACTACATTGATAGAACATTGGCTCTTAATCTGGGTTCGATCGAACTACAGAGGTTCAGTAAGTCAGCCTCAGTTCGGCGGAGGTCAAGACATACACCCGACTCATATGATTCACGAACTGATTTTGTCAGTGCAGAAGACAGGATTATTAAGAAGGGTTCGGTAAATTCGAAAATAAACTGATGGGGTTCTGTACCTCCACTAGTTTGCTATCAGAATAAAATTAATAGAATATTAATTAGCTTGTACCACAATTCAGTTTCATGTTGGGATTTTAAAAAATTAAAATATATGCGACTGTATACTAAGCGTATTAGGCTTAGATGTAGATCTAAACTCTATAATTATTATAAATCATTTGGCATTGAAACAGTATCGATATTATTTGGGATCGAAACTAAAGTAACCGTATAACCCACACTTTATTTCGTCCCTGATCTGTCCTTGAACTTTCTTTTTGTTGACACTGTTGAGTGTTGTTTTAGTTTGGGAAGCATTGCACTTTTTTTATTAGGTCAATTCTAGATTTACGTATTTAGAAGCTAATGCTTTTCGTTACAAACTTTTCGTCTAGGCAAGATAAATTGTAGGGGGTAAAAACAAGAATAAAATGAAAAGTATCAATATTAATTACATGCCTGTTTCAATGTATGGCCTTTTTTATTTTACGATTAACAATATTAAAAATATAATGTTTTAATTCGGCATAAGAACAACTGCCCGGCTAGCTCAGTCGGTAGAGCATGAGACTCTTAATCTCAGGGTCGTGGGTTCGAGCCCCACGTTGGGCGAATTTTTTTTTTCGTTCAATGCTATCAATTAAGCAAAATTATTAATTCGGTTTATTTTAAATGGTATCTTAAGCCTTTTGTGGTCTGATGATGCCATGGTATTTTTTTTAAAGACATTTTTCTCATGGAGGGGGGTCAACATTTTCCGGAAGCAGGGTAGCGGATAGTGCTGCGATTTAAAATAGATTGACCAAGTGGTGTTTATTTAAAATTCTAATTATTTAGTTGTATGGTTAGTGGAATAGTGGTGCAGGCAGAAACCGCATTCGGACTGTAGCCATATTATTTCCTAAAATTCAGTTCGGTAGGCTATATACCAGTGTTTCTTCCAGACAGTGGCGTAGGCAAGGGGGAGGGGGGGTGTTATGGGGGGGGGGGGGTCATAACCCCCACCATAGACCCCTCGGTATATATATATAAAGTATGAGGGGGGGGGTGCAAATCGAAAGTTTGTCCCGGGTAAAAATTTGACTCCCACCCCATGAGACGATCCTGGCTACGCTACTGCTTCCAGACTTTTTTCTCCCGGGGGGGGGGGCACTTGAAATTTTCGGGGGGGGGGGGGGGAAATCGGACACTGTATATATATTTTCTATATAAATTCCATTTCGTTCGGGGGGGGGGGAGCGCCCTCCCACGAACGAAATGGAATTTTAATAATGTCAACCACACATTTTTGCGCCCCCTTTGGGAGCGCCCTAGGTGCAGTGTTTCTTCCAGACTTTTTTCTCCGGGGTGCACTTGATATTTTCGGGGTGGCGGACAACATTTTCGGGGGGGGGGGGGGGCGGACACTGGTAAAAGTATATATTATTTATATAAATTCCATTTCTTTCGGGGGTGTGGGGGGGGGGGGGGTGGTAGCGGCGGCAGAGAGCTCCCTCCCCCCCCCCCCCCCGGCCGAAGAGATGCCTGGGTGACCGCCTAGTTTGCCTTGTTTGTACCGCCGACACTACTCCTCCCTATAACGAAGGCTCTCAAATTACAGCTATTAGAAATAGTACGCCCGTGTGGCTTGGTGTCCACTACTTCTAAATTATGAATGCCATTACCACTGAAATTTATGCTCTTAAAGTATCTAAAACCTTGGAGTTTTTTTTTTTTAATTCACTAATTCTGTTTGGTGTCATTACTTAATATAAGCGGGCTGTGTCTGTCCTTCCTTCCTTCCTTCCTTCCGTCCGTCCGTCATCGCTATAGATTTTGGGACTATAAAAGTAAACTACGCACCATGCTGTGCTTTTCAGTGCACCGCAGTGTCTTATTATAAGTATTAGAGTAGGGTTTGTTTATATAGCGGCATAGAGATATTTTATAATTTCCACTGTTTGTACAATTTTGCATAACGTAAAGAGAATATTAAATACACGCACATTGCTAAAACATATTAAAAGGATCAATGTCAAATATAGTTTTCTTTAATATTCCTAGAAAAAGTGGATACATTTTAATAACATAATAACTGTAGGTTAGAAAAATCTAATTAAACTGTTTAGTAATTTTGCCAAGGGAGGTATTTTACAAATAAATTGAACTCACGCTAAAAATGTGAATGCAGAATCTGCAAGAAGGAATAATTGTTGGAATAATATAATTAGCAAAATGTGAATGCAAATTATGCAGACGTGTAAGAGTACATTATTGTTGGAATATTATAATTAGCATTGATTGATAAAAGGCTATTTTTTATTTATTTTATTCACTGAATGTAATGTTTACTACTTATAATTTTTAATCAACTATTAAGCACTATTATAGACGCGTCATCACGTTCATTTGGTGCGAAATGGTTTTAGTTATGAAACTCTATTGTAAATTTTTAAAATTTAAAGTACTGGGAAAAAAATGCGTGAATTGATAAAGTGATATAATATGGTAGGTAAAACACGGATATTTTAAATACTGCTGGGGGTTTTATAGGAGAGGCGTAGAGAGGGGGGGAACATATGTCCCCGGTTGCCGACCTAAGGGGGCGCCAAAGTGGGTTTAAAAAAATGTGCGGGGGGGGGGGTGGAAATCGGAAGTTTGAGGGCGGTGGGAGGGTGCAAATCGTAAGTTTGAGGGGGGGGGGGGTCAAATTGAAAGTTTTTCCCCGGGCGCCGGAAAGGGTCGCTACGCCTCTGTTTTATAGTCATTCACTGTGTCAGACGCGTCCGGCGGCGCTCGGGAAGGGCGCGATTTGGCGCTACGGGCTAGACTGTGAACAATATGCCTTTATGATTGAATTTAAATTGTGTTTATGTTATGAGTGTTGTGTTTGTTTTTTCTTTTGTGTTTTTTTTTTCGTTCGTTTGTGTTGTGTTTAGTTTTGTTCTGTTCCCCAGTTGGTACATTTAAAAAAGATTTACCGTGGCGGAGCACGGGATGCAGCTAGTTACTTAATATAAATGTGATATTACAAACATCAAAACTTTACACTTGGTGTTTGTTAATCTTGAGCAAGTTGCACTAGAAAGCATTTTTAACACCATAAAGAATAGTGCGTTTGCTTACAAACACGTCACTACTTTTCATCATGGCGTCGCACACACGATCAAGGATTTGATACCATTTTTGATTCGATTTATTAATGAAATCGTGTAAGATTCTATTTATCAAAATAATATAAAATGCTTTCATCCAGAAGACTTTATCGTAAATGTAGGCATATCGCATTTAACGCAAAAGAAACAATAATAAAAGCTGTAATAACTAAACTAGATCTAGATTATAGATCTTTTAAAATAGCCCCCCCCCCCCCCCCCATTTAATGTCAGTGTCTCCTAAACATAAGTAATCAGTGATCTAAAAGGAAACAAAATAAACAAACAAGTTAATAAAAAGTCTAGTGACAATTTAAGCGCAATTTCCTTAATTAATTTTTTGTGACCGAACGAAAGGATATTTTTGAAAACTTTCTTCGGCAATATTGTTCTAAATTATGGCAGGAATCGATTGGTAAATGTTTCAAGTCGCTAAGTGGTCTGGTTGCCGAGATATGGGCCAAAAACTGCATTTTTTTTAGGTTTTTTAGCTTTTCCGGGAAATCCAGGAAGGAATTCCGGGAATTTTTTTGGCCACAATCATACTCGGAACTTGCTTAACATATTTGCTTTTGGAACTAGTCCTCGATATTGCTTCGTTGAGGAGGGGATACGACTTAAAGCTGCGAACACACATCGGACACACATCCAT